>NC_068999.1:9206185-9208650 GCF_001194135.2 Octopus bimaculoides | reverse complement strand
ACACATACGCACACACACATGAACACAAGCACATGAACACACACACACACAAACAGAAATCAAACACACATTCGTATATTAGCAAATATATTTAAAGTTAGTTATTGTTGGTGGTTTTGTTGATCCTTTTCTTTCTTCTTTTTCTTTATTTTCTTTCTTTCTTTTTTCTTCTTCTTCTTCTTCTTCTTCTTCTTCTTCTTCTTCTTCTTCTTCTCTCTTCCCCCTTCTGTGACGCAGTGTGATATCAAATTAAGCCGAAGATCTTAAGCATTGAAATGTGATCCAGATGGAATGAGAAAATTAATCAAACTCCTCAACCATAACGAGGAAGGATTTCCCTTCCATACATAAACGGCGCAAACTTTATTTGCATTCCTCGTTCAAATACAAAAATAAACGATCCAATCTACCAAACTAACTGGAACATTAATATCAATGGATTCCTGGGGTAACTAACAAAACATTACAAAACCAGCTATCAGATCAGCAATATTAATATTACGAGTAAAAGCCGACGGAGGAAAAAATCGTTAGAGCGTTGGACCCCATTTCTTGTTGTATTCAGGTTCTTACTTCGCTTTAAGATTTACATTCTGAGTTCAAACTACGTCAAAGTTAATTTCAGGTTGAATTCTTCCTGGGTCGGTAAAATAATGTGTAAAGAATTCTGAGGATTAATAAAATCCTCTATTTATCTTCTGTGAATTCAAATCATTCTGTGTAGATAAGGAAATAAAATTTGTGAATGAAAGCTTATCGACAATAGAGGTAGAACGTTCGTATCATTAGAATACTTCGTTTGATTCCCAACATTCTGAGTTCAAACCACACAAAAGTTAGACGCATCATTTCTTTTTTTCTTCCCCTTCTATGCCGCAGTGTGATACCAAATTAAGCCGAAGATCTTAAGCAAACGCATGTGTTTGTTATAAAATATAAGGCGGTGAGACACGGAATCGTTAGCACGTGGGACAAAACGCTTAGAAACATTACCACTGCTTTTTTTTTTTTGTTTTTTTTTTTTGTTTTTTTTGTTCTGAATTCAAATTCTGCCGAAATCAAATTTGCGCTTCTTTCCTTCGTAGTCAATAAAATAAAGAACCAGGCAAGTACGGATATCGATGTTAGGGACTTCCCCTTCTCCCCTAAAAATATCTGGTCTTGAACCCTGCAACGGACTGGCGTCCCAATGAGAGGAATGTTGCCATGTCGGTCATTCATACGTCATGCAAACGCCGTAACGAGCCCAATGGGTTCTTGTGCCCAAGGAAAATATTATATATTAACAAATAAGTATTAATAAATAAATATTGCGTATGGAAGCTGCTCGACAGCAGATAAAAATGAATTTAGAGTATTTTACTAACTGCTAGGTTAGCTTTAGGCGATTATTCAAATCACACTAAATTTACTTTCTTGTATCCTTCCTGGATGGATATCAGGTTGTGATTCGAAATTCCAAGGATCAATATAATCGACTATATTCACCCACAAATTAGATCCTTGGTTGTATATTAAGAAGTAATTATTGAGTACGAAAGCCCCACGTCGGCAGTGATAGTATCTAGAGTAGGCCTGGCCAAATCGAATTACATCGCGGGCCGCTTTGATCACAGAAAGCTTTTTGAGGGAGGGTGCCAGTCGATTAGATCGGCTCCAGTACGCAACTGGTACTTAATTTATCGACCTTGAAAGGATATAAGGCAAAGTCGACCTCGACGGAATCTGAACTCAGAACATAAAGACAGATGAAATACCACCAAGCATTTGGCCCGGCGTGCTAACGATTCATTTCTACTCTAGGCACAAGGCCCGAAAATTTGGAGCAAGTCGATTCGATCGACCTCATTACGCAACTGGTACTTAATTTATCGACCCCAAAAGGATGAAAACCAAAGTCGACCTCAGCGGAATTTGAACTCAGAACATAAAGACAGATAGATTACTGGTAAGCATTTTGCCCAGCGTGTTAACAATTCTGCCAGCTCACCGCCTTACTACAGACAGAATAATAAACCTTTTTTTCTATCGACAGTACCACTGTTCTTTAACATTTATGACAGCATAGCAAAGTCTGAAAATAAGTATTACTGAAATGGTTGAGCATCATGTAGTTTCATTTTCGCTATGCTATTTACAATACTTGTTTCTATTCTCTAATTTCATATACTGCAGGGAAGCTGGTTTTATTTATTCCTCATCTTTAAGAGAACGAATACATAGATATACGTTGTGTATTACATCGAATGAAGCTAGCAAGGATTTCCTCTACAATATATATTGAACATTATTATAAGGAAGTTATTATTAGAAGATATGGTAAGCAATTTAGATTACCTGTAAACTTCTAATATTAGTTGTTGCTGTTTTCCTTTAGTAACGGATAAGCACCAACTGAAAAGATTTAAGATCAAAGATGTTTCAAAGCAACGACTATCACATCTTCGAGATCATTGTTTATACAG
>NC_068999.1:9204096-9205536 GCF_001194135.2 Octopus bimaculoides | reverse complement strand
TATATATATATATATATATGTATATATATATATATATATATATGTATATATATATACACACATAAGGATACGTCTTCGTACAGATGGATTATGTTTCTAATACTCTATTTGTACGAGAGATATAATTCAATAATTGCAACCAATACGGTAGGGAATCAGATTGCTATGAAATTGTATATCACAAACACTATAAATATCGATACCATGATTTGCTTTCATCTCATAACGATCGTGTTGTAGCTGTTTTCAACCTATATATATCAAATACAAATATTTTATGAATTTATAACTAAACACAGTATCACCTGATTGATAACAGACTGCGACGAACTCGTGGTGCTGCCGACATGTGTGTATCGTTCTGGTATCTGTATGTATCCATGATTTTATATCTATACATCTATGCATGTCGGTACGTAGGTGTATTTTTACGTACGTTTCTTTGTGTTTGTGTACGAATGTACGTAGTTTTGTATGTAATGGTATATACACACATATGCGTGTGTATGAGTGTGTCTGTGTGGTAGGTGCGTGTATGTTTGTGTGAGTGTGTGAGTATGCATATATGCATGTGTGTACATAGTACTGGGTAGTTGCAGTTTAGAGGAAGCTTCATCAAATCACGTAGACTAAGGATGTAAAAGTGCAAAACCTGAGAGTCAACTCGTTACAACAGAAATAAAGAGCGAATAATAAGCGAATATGTATGTGTGTGTATATATAAATATATGAGTGTGTGTTCACGTGTGTCTGTGTATGTGTGTGCGTATGATATGAAAATGCATCCATCGGAATGAAGACGAATCCATAGTTATTATATATCTGTTTGTCCTCAAATATTTTACGCACCGTGTGTGTATATATATATATATAAATGCATACATAGTGAAAGGCGAAGATACATACACATATATACATGCATATATATTAATACCTATGATATAATGTACGTTATATAAAATAAAAAAGTCATTAAAACACGTGTTCAGGAACGTTTTTCAACGCATCGTCTGTCCCCAAGCAATATTTAGGCTCTGAACACCTGATTTCTTTTCTTTGAGAACCAGGGCGCTGGTATATGAGAAACCACGTCACAAAACAAGAAGGCTGAGGGAAAACGTAGAACGAGAAGGCAAAGGATAAATAACAACTATATATATATAAACGTATGTTATATATCATATAATATATATGACCGTACTTCCTTTCCATATTTGTTTAACGGGGCTAATGCAGTTTCGCATCTCTCATTGAAAAATGCATTTTTGGGGAAAAAAAAAATTTGGGATTCCTACGCTTTAGATGTCGGAGATGACAATTATACAAAAAAAAAAACTAACCCCCACCTCTCTCTCCATTTAAATTTTTGATTCTGTTTACTTTGAAGTGTTCGTAGCGATTTGATAAACATCTGCAAATCGAAACCAAATGCAGACAAAA
>NC_068999.1:9201279-9204086 GCF_001194135.2 Octopus bimaculoides | reverse complement strand
TAATGTAAATAAATATTCACCATTTATGAGAAACAAACATTAATGTTTACTAAATAATGTTATAAAGTTTAATAAGGGGCTCAAATTTCACCCTCCCCCAATTTTTTTTTTTTTTTAAATTTTCATCCATTTATTTATCTATCTGTCTATGTATTTATCCCTGTCCGTTTATTCATAAAATATATTTGTCAACTAAATGTGGCGGTCCTATAGAAGACGGTGTAACTGTTGCTTTTAGCCCCAGGAAGACATTCATATCTGTCTTTATACACATATCTATATGCTTACTGAATTTAAATCTTGAAAATCTGGTTTCTTGCATATTCCGAATCTCCGCCATCTAAAACATAGGGGGAAAACATTTTCGAAAGAGCTCAAAATTTTAAAGGGGTAGGGTTAAATTTCTTTTCTTTTTTTTTTGTTTTTGCATATTCATAAACTCCGCCATCTGAAACGTGGGAATCCAAAAAACGATTTTCAAAAAGATATGCATTTTTCAAGGAGAGATGCGAAACTGCATTAGCCCCAGTTTAATTTACCAAAAGCATCATCTATGTTACCAAAGTTCAGTAAGTACCAACAAATATTTATCACGAAATCATTGTATTACCCTATCTCCCTATATAATCTGCATGTCCAGTCTACTATCTTGTTATCCTTCTTGCCATATTTGACACAGGGTCCGTCGGTCACTCAGTCATCTTCTTTCTCCCTCATTCTCTTCACTAATCTTCGTTTATGGTTCATTTTCTTTCTTAATTCTCTTTCTTTCCAGAGTTGTCTTTCCATTACGCTTCTTCTTCATTGACTTTCCCCCTATATTTCGCCAAATCTACCTCTTAACATCAGAATATTCCATTTATTTATAAGTAGCTTTGTTTCTTTTCGTTTTTATTTGTTCTGTTTTTTGTTTTTTTCTCATCGTATAAAACTTTCTTCCTTTCTGTTTTTCTTTCTCCATATCTTTGAAATTTTTCTCCTCACCCTTGAAGTTTTTTTTTCTGTTTAAATTTTGATCCTACTTTCTTGCTTACTTTCTTTCTTTCTTTCTTTCTTTCTTTCTTTCTGTCTATCTGTCTATCTATCTATCTATGTATCTATCTATCTATTTATTTATCTATCTAGCTAGCTAGCTAGCTATCTATCTATCTATGAATATTTCTATCCATCTGTCTGTCTACCTGACTGTCTGTAATATTCTTTCTCTCTCTCCGTCTCTCACTCACTCCGTTTCTCCCCTCTCTCCCATCTCCTTCTCTCTCCCTCTCTCCCCCTCACTCTCTCCTCTCTCCTTCCCCCTCTCAATCCCCCCTCTCTACCTCTCTTCCTCTCTAAACATTATTGTCTATCTATCTATTCCTATATCTAACTACCTCAGTATTTCTGTATGCATTCTCCTTCCTCCTCTTCTCTGCAGCTGGCTATCACACACCGTTATGAAGACATCAACTAAATGTCTCTGTATCTATCTAGTGTCGGATACACCGAGCAAGATCGTCATTATAGATTTATCCATAAGCAATACAAACTGCTGGCAAATAAGCTATCAGAATATTCTTAATTAGATCATTGAGTCTTCCCTTACCAACATTTTGAACCAGAAGTTGAGAATACGCACCTGGTATCATATTTATAATTATATCAAAAATAATAAAAAAACTATATTCCACTGGACTTTCGGCTGGTAATAAACGATAGTGAAAGTAGAAATAGGTATAGACGCAGTCGGGGTAGGAGGTGTAAAGCAAACGTGTGTATGTCAGTTTGAATTAGTAGAAGCAGTGTAGGATTTTCCTGGGATTTTAAACCGCATTGACTATAGAGCAGCCAACAAGGCAATTAGCTGAAACTCCACTAATGAAACAATACCACGGCTCAAACAATAGACGATGCAAAATCTCTGTGCTTGCCTGCAAGATAAATATTGATTATTTAGTCATTAAAACTAAGAAGGACCCTCTTCTTTCTCTCACACCAGTAGTCACCGCTCCATTCCTTACCCAATGCACGCGTGTAAGACTCTGTCTTTGAATTTATGTATTAAGTGTCTACGTATAAGCGTGTGTTTGTGTGTGTGTGTGTGTGTGTGTGTGTGTTTGTGTGTGTGTGTGTGTATGTATGTGCGTGTGTGATGCATGCATAGATGCATGTATGTATACGTGTGTGTTTCAGCGTGTGTACGTATAGATATGCATGTATGTATGCATATATATAGATAGATAGACAGACAGGCAAACAGACAGATAGATGATAAATAGATAGATAGATAGATAGATAGATAGATAGATAGATAGATAGATAGATAGATAGACAGATAGACAGATAGACAGATATACAGATAGACAGACAGACAGATAGATAGATAGATAGATAGATAGTTAGATAGATAGATAGATAGATAGATAGATAGACAGACAGGCAAACAGACAGATAGATGATAAATAGATAAATAGATAGATCGATAGATAGATAGTCAGACATAGATATATAGACAGATATACATGGAGCGTCGTGGTTTAGTAGTTAGTGTATTCTACTCATGATCGTAGAGTTGTGGTTTTGATACCTTGTGCGATCGATGGGTTTTGTTCTTGAGTAAAACACCTCAATATACGCTGCTCCAGTTCAATCATCGAGCAAAAATTGGAAATCTGTCGCCACAGAACCTGAGAGACGGTCTCATGAGCCTATGAAGCGAAAAGAAAATATGCCCTTCCTCATTTTTATATAGGTATGTATTTCTCAGGCAAAAATTTATGTATGTATGTATGTATGTATGTATGTATGTATGTATGTATGTATATATA
>NC_068999.1:9198708-9200837 GCF_001194135.2 Octopus bimaculoides | reverse complement strand
ATATATATATATATATACATATATGCACATATGTATGTATATATGTATGCATGTATGTATCTATTAGACCGTGTTTGGATTATCAGAAACGTGGTCACATCACTATCGACAGGAAAAGTTAACAATCTGTCAATTTCCATTTCTATTAAACTAATTTCAAAGATCAGTTAACACATCAACTGCCGTTATATATAATATACAATATTAACAGAATTCTGTTTCATTATTCACAAACTTAGATCGTATTAAACAGTGGGGGAGCCATTGTACTTACTTTTCACATTGAATATACTCCATAAATAACTATAAATTACAGCTTACTTTCTCTGTCCCTGTGGACAGCCAACAGTTCTGCGATCTTTGATGACATTTTAGTCAAATCTGAAACAAGTTAGATCGGTTGTTGTTTAGTTCTGATTCATCTCTGCCATACTGTACTTTTTATGGAAACCTCATTTGTACAGGACGTTTTCAAATGTCATTTTCTTTAATATTCCTGAGGCTGATGTGTGTCTTTACAAAAAGCATTTTTCTTGCACTTGATACACCGTTCTTTTACAATTTGTGAATCGTATAAATAATAACCAACCAGCCATTAAATTATCATAGCCACAGAAGCTTCACATTCAGCTTCTTTATTCTGAATTACATGCATGTGTGCCGTTAGCCATCTCCGTAGTATTTTATAAAATACAAAACAGATCAAGGGATGAAATGACATATGTAGGTCAGTGTATTTAAGTGACAATAGCTTGTTCAACACTTTCTTCTCTTTATCTCTCTCGATCGACATAATAAGTACTAGCGACAAGCATTTCTACATAACTTGTACTATTTTATTTACAAAACTATGCCAGAGAATCTTTCTGCAAGAAGAGAATCTTTCTGCAAGAAGAGAATCTTTCTGCAAGAAGAGAATCTTTCTGCAAGAAGAGAATCTTTCTGCAAGAAGAGAATCTTTCTTCAAAGCACTGCAAAATAAAAACGGCAGCTTTCTAAACTCTTGGGAAATCTACATACATACATACATACATACATACATACAACCATTTGTACGTTTTTGTTTAAGCGCTCCTATAACGTATAAGGAAATGTGTTTGTCAGCGTGTAAACTAAACGTTAAACATGCAAACATATCGTAAAATTATCCCTCGATGGAGTCAGTGGCGATTTTGTTTCTCGAGGGTTATGTTTATTTAATGCCGTACCTATTGTTTCGGTCGTTATCGTTAATGCTGTTGCTGTTTGCTTGATGTTCATGTTGTTATTTATCATTGTTGCCGTTGTATTTTTATTTTCGTCGTTAATAATATCACCCAAGCTGCAAAGCAATTTCTCTATTAATTTTCCTTTAAACTTAAATTCAATTTAGAAAATCTTAAGATACGTTTCTATCGCGTTTGTTTGTTTTTTAATGAAATACCATTCAAATTTAGAAAATCGATTAAGTTCTTTCATCAATATCCCACCGCACCCGATATTCTATATTCGACATTTTTGCATATCTTAATTAGGCCGCTCATTAATCGTAGCATGAAATTCTAAGAAATATATCCAGTTTATAGTCCAAGCAGTTTCGTAGCTAAAAATTTGTAACTTTAATGTGAATCCACGACGTGACAAATCGTTGTCGAATCGCTCATCATTTTATAGCTAATTACCAAAAGGCACGACCGTTGTTGCAAAACTTTATGCTGTTCATGGCATTGTTGATGATGTCATCACCATTGCGTTTGTATTTGTCATTTCCGTCATCGTTTCCATTGCCGTCATCGTCAGAGACTTTCCGTTGCTGTCATCGTCTCTTAATGGTTCTTAGATTAAGCAATCAAGCAGAGTATGTACTTATGTCTGTGCGTGTGTGTGTGTGTGTGTATTCATTGTCGATACCCTCCACACTTACACATGTAAACACACAATGCACACACGCATACACACAAACATATACATATATATATACGTATATGAATATTTATATAAGTGTATATATGTTCTATGTTTGCTTCATGAATATATAATAAGCATAAACATGAATATATGTACAAATGTATATACGTATAATCGTATGTGTGACTGTGTGTGTGTCTGTGTTTATACATACATATTTATATATATATATATATATATAT
>NC_068999.1:9198320-9198698 GCF_001194135.2 Octopus bimaculoides | reverse complement strand
TATGTGTGTATGTGTATGTATGTATGTATGTATAAGTATAAAAACCAAATCAGTTTTGCATAAGAAACCTACTGATTTAAAATATAAAATGAGAAGAATGCCATAATCATGCTATTTTGCATGATTAATCATTTTCGTATGCAATCGGTAAAAAAAAATTGCCCCCTCATTACCAACTTATCAACAAAATCATCATCATCACATTCATCATCATCCTCATCATCATCACCATCGTCATCATCGTCATCATCATCATCGTCATCATCATCATCATCATCATCGTCGTCGTCGTCGTCATCATCATCATCATCATCATCATCATCATCATCATCATCATCCCCCGCTTCTTCTTTTACTTATTCTTCTTCTTCTTCTTCC
>NC_068999.1:9196192-9198310 GCF_001194135.2 Octopus bimaculoides | reverse complement strand
AAATTCTCGTCTATTGTATTGTTTCACCTACGATCTTTCTGACATTTTTTTTTTTTTTATCCATTTTTATTTTTAAATAAAATTTCTCTACGTTTCGTCGCCATTTATTCACAGAAACATAATTCTAATTTGTCTTTCATTCATGGCATATATTAAATTTACATATTTATGTCATTTTCTTACAGAAAAGTTACGCATTTGTCTTGATACTTGCAAGTTATTCTTGTTGTTGTCTATGTTATTTCGACTTTTCATTTTTTTTATTTAATAGTTGTTGATGTTACTATTCTTGTTTAGCTTGCTGTTTTATACTTGTTTCGTGAAGGCACGTGGCTTAGTGGTTAGGGCATTCGACTCACGATTGTAAGGTCGTGAGTTCAATTCCCGGCGTCGCGTTATGTCCTTGGGCAAGATACTTTACTGTAAGTTGCTCCAGTCCACTCAGCTGGCAAAAATGAGTTGTACCTGTAATTCAAAGGGCCGGCCTTGTTACACTCTGTGTCACGCTGAATCTCCCTGAGAACTACGTTAAGGGTACACGTGTCTGTGGAGTGCTCAGCCACTTGCACGTTAATTTCACAAGCAAGCTGTTCCGTTGATCTTATCAGCTGAGACCCTCGTCATCGTAACCGATGGAGTGCTCCTTTATACTTGCTTGTTGTTTTGTTATTGTTCTTCTTCTTTCGTTTGTTTCTTTTTTTATTTTTTTTCAAGTTTTACTCAGATTGATGTTGATGCTTATAGGATTTTCGATGTGTCTGATAATGTTTTATTACGCTTTTTTTTAACACGTGTCTCTTTGTTATACATTATAATTTATCAAATTTACCGCGCAAGCGCAGTTTCATTCAGCAATAAAATATTAACTACCGAATTAATCTTTTAAAAATTGCTAAAAACATATACGTAAAATATATATAGGGTAATGAGTTTTTTTTAGAAATTTCACTACCAGTGGCCTAGCATGTATAAAAAGTCAATAGACAACATATTCTCAATATAAAATAGTGTATGTATAAGTATGTAGCAGTGCGAATGTTTTCATTAATAACATCACCGTCGTCGTCATCATCATCATTGTCATCAACAACCTCACCACAAACGTCGCTCATAACATCTCTACTACTACTACAACTACTACTACTACTAATACTACTAGCACAACCATCATCACTACCACCACTACTACTACTGCTAGCACCAACACATCCGCCCCTGGAACCTTTAATATTGCCAGGCGCTCACTGCTCTCCAGCAGTTGGGCAATACAGTCAGTTGAAGTTTTATGTTCACAATATATAGAAATTTAGTGGTAGGTTAGAGCGATGACATTCTTGGGGTAACTCCAGATATCGACGAAGACGAACTAGCTGGTCCATTTCGGAGGAGTTTTCGGCCCACTACCACATTAGACCACCTTAGATTCGGGCCCATTATCACCTTAGTGGGTAGCGATTTTCTTCCCTACTTTAGGGAGTGACGACCCTGCCTGACACAAGTCCCGGGCTCAGCTGGCTCCAGCTGACAGTACCCGGTATGGACCCCTATCGAGGGTTACCGAAAAGAGACAACCTTCAAAGAAATCCGGAGTGGAGCCCCATAGGTGGTTTAGTGTTCGACTCGACACTCTTCCGGCAGCTCCTGTAACCAAGCTTGTGCCAAACGTAATGCTCTGCACACCCTTTTGACTACGTCAGCAAGGTCGAGAGAGAGAGAGGAATCCTGACGATTGGTCTACCCAGGATTTTCTTACATCTAGTCCAGGCCTGCGCAAAACTGGAGAGGACATGGAATGTAAAAAACAGACTGGATTAGTTCATGCGCAACTCCATTGTCTCCCGAGACAAAAGGATGCCAACAACGACAACAGCCACCCTAGATACTTTCCAGAAATTCTTAGCCTGACAGTACTACCGAAGAGCATGGCCAGTTCGAAATAAATTCTGCAGGCACGGAAGCGCTGTCGGGTGGGACGTAATCTTTCTGCACATCCTACTGCAAGGTCCGAATATTGCTGACTTGTGAAGTTATACCGAACAGCTGTTATCAAGTGTGAGACGAATTCTTTCAACATCAGCATCCTTATCATCATCATCATCATCATCATCATCATCATCA
>NC_068999.1:9194100-9195359 GCF_001194135.2 Octopus bimaculoides | reverse complement strand
CTGACTTTAAATATATAATTTTTCCTTGAAATTTTGATATAATTTTCTTTGAAAAATATTCCATTTCTCAATATATTTCACCAATATATTTCCTTCTTAATTCCTCACTCTCTTTGGTTTTGCACGAAAAAATATAGTACTCTTTGTCTCTTACGTTTTCTTTTTTTTTTATTTTTCATTTACCTCATGTATATTTACTTTAATTTAATTTATTTCCATATTTTTTTTTTACGTTTTATCTTATTTTCTAATGTTGCTTAGTTTATTAAATTTTCTGCAGGTTAATAAGGGCTATTTTTTTGTACTTTGTATTTTGTTTTGAAATGTGGTTGTATATCGATCTCTCTCATTTGTTGTCGTTGTTGCTGTTCGTATTGTTAACTGTTGTTGTTGTTGTTGTTGTTGTCCATCATATATAAATCATCTGGGAACACAAAACAAAACCAAAGCAGCAAAACCAATGACAACAAACTATAAAACACAGAAATAAAAGATTGCAGGCGAAAGAGATATTTAGTAATAACAATGCATAACACAGCAACTGAATGAAAGAACATGCAAAACAGCATTTTTGTAAACCAAGCAAAATGATTTGAAAAGACAAAAAGAGAAAAAAGGAATTTTACAACACAATATACAATATAAAAATAAAGATAATCTTTAAGAAAAAATACATAAATGGCAGTGAAAATATGCAAATTAATATGAGACAATCTGGCTGGGGAGTGGGTAATAAGATGGGATAATTTCATACTAAGATTTTCTCTGATGAAAAGAAAAACGAAATACATATTAAGGTATTTATTGAATGCTAATTCTTTTGTTTCCTAAATTTCTGCTTTCGTTTTATGTGAATACGAGTGTGTATATGTTTGTGTGCGTTTGTGTGAGCGCGTCTCATGCAGTTGAAGTTTTCGTGACACTATCATCGTATTCTTATGCTAAAACAAGTGTTTACTTTAAATCACAATAAAGTTGATGTTGTCGTTAATTTCGGTAACGAATTTTGACAAAGAATCTGAAACTGTTGCATAAGCCGCCCCCGTAAGCTTGCTATATCGTCAAATTATGCAAACGCATACATTCATAATACAAAATCTCATTCTTTCTTTTTTTGGGGGTTTTTTTTTTCATTTCTCTCACTTTATCTACCTGCATGTGTGTATGCATACATATATTTATGAATCTCTTTACAGAGACTCTCTGGCACGCGTGCATAGAAGCGCGCGCATATATATATATATATATATATATATATA
>NC_068999.1:9192180-9193739 GCF_001194135.2 Octopus bimaculoides | reverse complement strand
ATATATATATATACACGAACACATACACACACATATATATATGCATACATACATATGTATTGCATTCCTTTGCTTAATTAGTTTAATGCAAAAACAAAAAAATATATAATTTATAAAAAAAAATTAGCCTTTATATTTTTTCAAAAAGCGTAAGTGTAAATAACGGAGTGGCCTGCTATAACAAAGAATATCCATTTTGCATCCTTTCCTTCTTTCTTCATCTTTCTTTTTTTCCTTCTTTTTTTTCTCCCCGTTATTAAAGCGTGTGAAGGGTAATTCACAGTTAGATATAATTATGATTAGCACAACAATGTATGAATATTCATGTTTATTTTATTCAATTGTGAGTAACTGAACATGTTTTCTCTTTTTCTTTCTCTGCTATATGTGTATTATTTTACATGATCTTCTCTCTCTATATATATTTTTGTTTTATATTTCTCCTTTGCATTTTTTGTTTGTTTTTGTGTTTTGCTTATCTTTAGTGTTATGGCTGTCTTTGTATTGGCTGTGGCCATTATTGCTCTTGTTGTGTGTTGTGGTTCTTGGTGATGTTACTTGTTGTTATATATTGATATTGCTGTGTATGTATTGATTTTTGTATATAATAGAGCAAAAAGGTGATTGCCTTTTAAGTTCCTATCAGGAATACTGATTTCTTAATAAGCTAGAAGGACAAGAATTTCGTTCTTATAAACGAAACGAAGATCTAAAGTAAGCTGTATGATTGGCAAGCTCTTTGTATTTTATTTCACTTTCATTTTTGGAGTGAAACATGTACATGGTTGTTGCTTTTGTTGTTATTGTTTTTCACTTTCTTATGCTTGCTTGGTTCTAGATCGATCCTGGTTGAGCAAAGCGTTGAGCAGTGACACACTACCTGTCTGTTCAACCATAACAAAAGCGGCAATTAATATTCAATCTACCCGCATACACGTTTTTCTATTCCTGGTCTTCGTTTTTGAAACGTACCTCATCTCTTTCAAATCATGTTTGACTGCTGTTTCTAGTTTTACTAGTAAGTTCTTAGAAGCTCTCTAATTGACACAAAATGCCCTGGGTTGCGATACAGCTGCTGGAATCCTCTGGGTTAATCATTTATCTAAAGTACGGGCAGCAGGGTAACATAAGATTTCATAAATACTGCAGACACAGGAAAGGAATAACTTCTACGGATAGAATATTTGGGGATTTAATTACAAGCAAAAGGTGATTCGGTGAGGCAGATTCCTTTGTGGAAGACATAAACTATAATGAGGAATATCCTGTAAATAATTCTTGCAGCTACGAAATGGTTTATTTGCTGCTGTTGTGCACCGACTGCAATTCCGCATGTTTTTGCACAAAGACGTTTAAATACGAAAATAGTCCATCCTGCAACGTGTCTAGAGATATTGTATTTTCAAGTATATTCTTCAATATTTTGCGTTTCGTTTGACAGAATATAGCCTCAAATATATTTAGATGGAATATTTTTTTCTACATGGTCAGATGATCAAATTTGAGACTCGTTTATTAGATGGGGAAACATGTGAGGAAAATGAAATGTATTGCTTTAT
>NC_068999.1:9189884-9191890 GCF_001194135.2 Octopus bimaculoides | reverse complement strand
CATATACACGCATGCACACACACACACACACACACACTTATCTATGAGAAATAAAGTTGAAAAAAGCTCAGACAAAATATTAGAATTAATTGGACTTTAATTGTATTTTAAAATACAGGAATACACTTTACCGGTTTCACATTAGATTTTCAAAAGTGTATAGTATATGGATTTGTGTCGTAAAGTATGTCTATTCTGCTCGTTCTTATAAAAATAGTCTGTTTTTATTTTTTGTAGAAATATGGTTCAGAACGTTATCAGATATTCCTCTACGTGTTTAAATGAATAACAATTTACACACATACACATGCAAACGCGCGGGCGCACGCACGCACAGATAAACACAAATATACAAACATAAACACACACAAACACACACGTATATTTTTTAATTTTTTAGCTTTTATCAATTGCTTGTTTCAATCAGATGGCTGTGGCCATGCTGAGGCAATGCCTTCAAGAAATGTTAGTCAAATGAATCAACTTACTACTTATATTTCATCGAAGCGGGTTCTTATTTTATTGCCCCCTTTTGCCGAACCGCTAACTTACGGGGATGTAAACACACCCAGACGGGTTCTCAAGAAGTATTGGGACAAACAGAGACACATAGACACACACACTTATATATACACACTCACATAAATACTTGCACACACACACATATATATGATAGACTTCTTTCAGTCTCCGTCTATCAAATCCGCGCAAAACGCTTTGGTTACCCCTAGGTTATTAAAAACATACATCTGCGTAAGTTTCCACGTAGTGGGACTGAACATATGGGAATGTGGTTGGGAAGCAAGCTTCTTACCACACAGCCACCCATTTCTGTCTCATTCTTTCTCTGTATGTAAGGTGGGGAGCTGGCAGAAACGTTAGCGGACCGGGCGAAATACTTAGCGGTATTTCGTCTGTCTTTACGTTCTAAGTTCAAATTCCGCCGAGGTCGGCCTTGCCTTCCATTCTTTCGGGGTCAATAAACTAAGTACCGTTCCGCACTGGGTCGATCTAATCGTCTGGCCCCCTCTACCAAAATTTCGGGCCTTGTGCCAAGAGTAGAAAACATTCTTTCTGTGTATGTGCGTTTGTATGTGTGTGTGTGTGTATATGAGCATCTATGTAGGTATACGTCTATATGTGTGTGAGTGTACGTGTGCATTTTTGCGTGTAGGAGTATCTATGTAGATATCTATCTGTATGTGTATGCATGTGTATAAGTATTTATCAAGTTATCCATCTATATATATTCGTGTGTGTGTGTCTGTGTGCGTATGTGCATCCATGTAGGTATACGCCTATGTGTGTGTGTGTGTATGAGTATCCATTGAGCTATCCATCAATAAATACGTGTATGTATGTATGTATTTGTGTGCGTATGATGATCTATGTATGCATCCATCTACATTTCTGTGTGCATGTGTGTGTGTGTATGTGTGTGTGTTTGTGTGTGTGTGTGTTTGCGTGAGCGGTTAAATACATAAAAATTCACCCAAATACGAACATGACTGCATGCGCAAAAAATGTTAGTGATGCACTCATGCAAAGAATGCACTCCAGTTGTTTCGTTGAAGACAGAGAGAAACCTTGTCGATGTTTCTACCTTCCTGCTTCAGAGACATCGTCGAAGCAGAGTGCAGTGTGCAGTGTGCAGCATGCACTGAGCCTGCAGCTGTAGAATCTATTCAAAAATACACGATAAATTTAAAAGATTGTAAAGGAGTTGCTAGAATGAATAGGAGAGTGCAATGTGGTAGCAGAAGCAGTATTGTTATTCTTCTTGTTATTATTATTATCATTTTTATCATTAGTAGTAGTAGTAATAGTAGGAGGAGGAGGAGGGGAGGAGGGAGAAGAGGAGGTCATGAGTGTTTTAGAGTAGTAGTAGTAGTGGTGGTGGTGGTGGTGGTTATGGTGGTAGTAGTAGTAGTAGCAGCAGCAGAGGGTGGAGCGGTGGTGGTGAAGGTGGTAACAGAAGTTGTAGGTGAGTAGTAGATGTGATAGTA
>NC_068999.1:9186543-9189874 GCF_001194135.2 Octopus bimaculoides | reverse complement strand
CAGAAGTTGTAGGTGAGTAGTAGATGTGATAGTAGTAGTAGTAGCAGGAGGAGGAGGAGGAGAAGGAGGAGGAAGAAGAGGAAGTGGAGGAAGTGGAGGAAGTGGAGGGGTGTTGTTATTGGTGGTGGTGGCGGTGGTGGTGATTAGGGTAGTAATAGTTGTAGCAGCAGCAGCTGCAGTAGTTGTTGTAGTAGTAGTAGTACTAGTAGTAGTAGTAGTAGTAGTAGTAGTAGTAGTTGCGGTTGTTGTTGTTATTGTAGTCAAACGAATAACAGCATGATGATGGTAACGATGAGGGCGAGGAAGAGGTGGTGGAATCGAAGGAGACGAGGATAGGATAAAGGTGAGGAGGAGAAATATTGTGGTAAGGCTGCTAATGATGATGATGATGATGATGATGATGATGATGATGATGATGATGATGATGGTGATGATGATGGTGATGATGATGGTGATGATGGTGATGGTGATGGTGATGATGATGATCATGGTGATTGTGATGATGATGATGGTGATGATGATGATGATGGTGATGATGATGATGATGATGATGATAATGATGATGATGATGATGATGATGATGACGATGAGAGAGGACATAAATACTAAAACGGAATTGGGATTCCGTCGCCTCAAACATGCCTGAATGAAGATATTGAAAACATGAAGATAAAGCCATAAAAAATTATAACAAGGATGGATGTGTACATACACTTCCGGTTATAGTCTTCACCGTCACCACCACTATCGTTATCATCATTATCACCATCATCATCATCATCATCATCATCATTTTAGTCGTCGTCGTCGAAGTTGTTGTCTTCGTTGTCGCCTGGGTCGTGAACGCGATATAGTCGCCATCGTTGTCACCGTCATCAAATTCATCTTCAATTATGTCAAACTCATTGAAATCTTTCTACTGTTTATCATTACCATGATTCTATTATTATTATTATCATCATCATCATCAGCAGCAGCATCATCATCATCATCTTCGTAATCATTCTTTTAATTCCAGTACTAACACTATTGTTATTGTCAAAACTTAAAAACGGACGAAAATACTCGAAGCTTTTCGCCCGCCTTTATGTTCTGAGTTCAAATTCCACCTGGGTCAAATTTTGCTTTTTCGGGGTCGATTAAATAAGTTCTAATTACACACTGGGGTTGATGTAATCTACTTAATCCCTTTGTCTGTCCTTGTTCGTCCCCTCTATGTTTAACTCCATGTCGGCAATAAAGAATTAAATATGTATATGTGCGTGTAGGGCATCGAGCTGGCAGATTCGATAGCACGCCGGGCGATGTGCTTAGCGGTATTTCGTCTGCTACGACGTTCTTAGTTCAAATTCCACCGAGGTCGACTTCGCCATTCATCATTTCGGGGTCGATTAAATAAGTACCAGTTACGTACTGGGGCTGATGCAATCACCTTAATCGCTTTGTCCGTCCTTGTTTTTCCCGTCAATGTTTAGCCCCTTGTGGGCAATAAAGAAATATATATATGTGAGTGTATAACGGTATGTGAAAATGCGTGCGTACGTATAACGTGTGTGCGTATCTACACATGTACATAATGCATGCATATACATGAATGCACGTGTCTGTTCGCACGAGCACTTGTGAATAAGATTTACATGCATATATGCATTTATTCTTTTAAAACCAATATAGGCGGTTAGAGATTCAAACTTTTTAAGAGAAACCTATACAAGCATTAAACATTAAATTTGGGTGCGATATTCTCTTTAGGGCAGGGGTGAGTTTCCGGTGTTCCGATTCCTTAACTTAGTCTTCGCATTGGATTTCCGCTTGACTCTCTTCACGATGGTATTGCCCGAAGACAGGATTGAAGATCACACGTATTATCCTTGCAGTGTCCGCATCTCTCAGGCTGCAACGAATACAAGTTGGATAAGCGGATGTATTCATATCAGTAAATGTACACGTATGTTTGCACGTGTAAGTGTGTATATATATATATATATATGTGTGTGTGTGTGTGTGTGTGTGTGTGTGTGTGTGCGCCTGCGCGCGTTATGTGAACCTGCGTGTTTGTTTGTTGGGGTGTCCTTCACTATGTATGCATCTGTGTTGTGGTGGTTGTGTGCACGCGTGTGTATGTGTGCGTGTGAAATGCGTTTATACCATATTAGACTTGTGTGTATATATCTCTACACAATGTTACTTGTGTATATATAACTGCCTATCAGTATGCGTGCGTGTGCATGTGTATGCGTGTGTCAGTGTATTTCTATGTATGCTTACGTATATATTACTGACTTTTGCATATATAAGAATATATAAAACAAACTCAGAAATTTCTCTACACGACGAAGGACGCTGTCCAAAAACGTTGTGCTTCTCATACCTCAGAACGAATTCACCGTACGTTTTTTTTTTTTTACCCATTATATTTCTTTTGACATTTACTTCTTTCAGCCATTTTTCGCTTCGGCCATGGTGGGGCAGCATCTTGAAGTGTTTTAGTCCAACAAATCAACTTCAGGACTTTTCTTTTAAGCCTAGTATTTTTTCTGCGGACTTATTTTGCCCAAGCGCTAAGTTACGGGGACGCGAACACACCAACACTGATTATCAAGCGCTGGTAGAGGACAAACATAGACAGAAAAACATGCACAGATAGATAGATAGATAGATAGATAGATAGATAGATAGATAGATAGATAGATAGATGGATAGATAGATGGTTGGATAAATACATACATAAATATAGTCATACATACAACTCTCTCTCTCTCTCTCTCTCTATATATATATATATATATCATTAGCGATGTTGCAAGTTACGTCGTTTTTGTTGTAGATGCAATGTGAATGTGATGCTGACGCAGATAGTGTAACTTACTAAGCTACACACACCTGGTTATGCTTTATACATAGTTATGCTTTATACATGCATGGGCAACCTGCGACCCGCGGTCTGCCCTCGACATGTTGTTGTGCGGCCCTCAACGATTTTCTAGGTTACTAATTTCATATTAAGACAAATAAATTTTGATATTAAGACAAATAAGAATTGCAAATAATTCAGCGTGAAGTGGGCAAGTAATATTTCTCTCATTTGTGTTCTATCATGCGGCCCTTTCTCACTTGGAAATGGTGCGATGCGGCCCCCAGTTGAGGAAAAGTTGCCCATACCATGTCGGTATATATTATGTATATTACATACATTATATATTATATATATTATATACCGACAAACATATGTGTGTGTGTTTGTGAACGTATGTGAATATGCATTCACACATTTTTAGTTCCACATACAGCATAGATGCACACACACACACAGACACACACACACACACAC
>NC_068999.1:9186196-9186533 GCF_001194135.2 Octopus bimaculoides | reverse complement strand
ATATATATATATATATATATACATATATATATATACACGCGCAAGTAGTTCTTACGCATAGTTCTTACGTATTACATACGTGCACATATGCATAATGAAACATAAATACATACATTTGTGTTCATACATGCGATGATGCATTCATTCATGTATCTGTGTGTGTATATGTACATATATTTCAAACATAGTTGGATACATACATCAGTTCATATACATACATTAAGACGTACATACAGAGAAACACACAAACGCGCGCACACACTCATATACGGATATATATATATACACACACACACACTCACACACTCATATACAGATATATATGTATATATATATA
>NC_068999.1:9182468-9185720 GCF_001194135.2 Octopus bimaculoides | reverse complement strand
AACTGCATCACCTGTCATCGCCGACATTGACATCACAAGTAAACGACTTGGAGATGAATGAATCCATTTGATGATCTCCTTCTTTAGATGTTTATTACAGTTTTTGTTATATTTTTTTATTCATTCATTCAATCTTTTTTTTTTGTTTTGTTTTCTTTATTGCCTTTTTCTTTCCTTTCTTTCTAACTCATCGTTCCTTCTTTTCTTGCAGTATATCATTTTCGTTCTCAGTTACATTTCTTTCT
The DNA here is from genome assembly GCF_001194135.2 of Octopus bimaculoides. Classification (NCBI taxonomy): domain Eukaryota; kingdom Metazoa; phylum Mollusca; class Cephalopoda; order Octopoda; family Octopodidae; genus Octopus; species Octopus bimaculoides. The sequence goes on along the minus strand of NC_068999.1, from coordinate 9,185,475 downwards.
GTAACTTTTCACTAATTTTTCTTCTTTCTTTCTTTCTTTCTTTCTCACCCTCTCTCTCTACCTCCATCCCTTCTCCTCACCACATTTCTTTCTCCCTCTCTTCTTTCTCTCTGTCATTCTTTGTTCAACCACGTTTCATCTCTAATTCTTTCCTCTTTTCTATCTTCCTTCTTTTATGATATATGTCTTCATTTTCCTCCTTCGTATACATCTGTCTTTCTTTCTGGATCTTTCTCTCTCTTCGTTCTTACTATTCATTCGCCTCTTTCATATTGCTACCGATATTTCATTCGCTCTCTCTTTCATTTCCATTTTATCTTTCACCATGTGTTTCTTCTGTTTCGTCTTAATATGCATTTTTTCTCATCTCTGCATTTCTGAACGTATTTCATTCTCAAATTTTTTTCATTCTTATTTTCTCTCTTCCTCTCTTATCTCATACCTCTCTCTCTCTCTCTCTCTCTCTCTCTCTCTCTCTCTCTCTCTCTCTCTCTCTCTCTCTCTCTCTCTCTCACTCACTCACTCACTCGTTCTTTAATATTTCTTCTCCATTTTCTTTCTTTGCTCTCCATTTTCACAAGGGTTTTACAAGAAAATTCACTCTCCTCTCTATTCTTCACACATATACACACGCATATAAAATGCATGTTTTAGTTTTAATTCTGTCCCTATCACCGCTTCTACCCCAAATATTTCCCTTTTTCCATTCTCCTCCTTTCATTCCATTTCATTATTCTCTCTCACGAACATTCTCGTTTTCAAAATATTCAGTTATATTCATCGTTCTATCTTCGTCTTTTCTCCTTCATCTATAATTCCTTCTGGTAATTTCTCATTCCTGTCTTCGTGTTTCAATTATTATTTTTATTGTTGTTGCTTTGTTGATCTTGCTATTTTATTCGTTTACTTGTTTCAGCCATTTAACTGCGGCCATGCTGGAGCACCATCTTGAAGGGTTTCAGCCGAACAAATCCATCCCAGGGCTTTTTTTAAAGCCTAGTACTTATTCAATCAGTGTATTTTGCCACACTGCTACGTTACGAAGATAACACGCCAACACTTGTTGTCAAGCGGTGATGGGGCGAGAAACACAGATATAAAGACACACACAGACATATATATATATGTGTGTGTGTTTGTGTGTGTGTATCATGTATATACATACATACATACATACATACATGGCTCTGGAGCACCTAAGGTTACAATGGAAGAAATTTGCAGTTCATCTTTTCGATATTAAGAAAATAGGTACCAGTCATATACTAGGTCTATATAATTGACTAGCCCCACGCCCAGTACTTTCAGACTTTGAGCCTATATGGAATTATAATTAACCTACCCTCCCCCCCAACACACACATACACAAATTATTATTATTGCTGTTATCTTCATGAAGGCGGTGAGCTGGCAGAATCTTTAGCGCGCAGGACGAAATGCTTACCGTTATTTCGCCCGTTGCTACGTTCTGAGTTCAAATTCAGCCTAGGTCGACTCAACCTTTCATCATTTCAGGGTCCATTAATTTAGTACCAGTTACACACTGGGGTCGATGTAATCCATCAGTCCCCTACCCCAAAATTTCAGGCCTTGTGCGCCCATAGTTGTTGTTGGCACTCCGTCGCTTACGAGGTCGAAGGTTCCAGTTGATCCGATCAACGGAACAGCCTGCTCCTGAAATTAACGTGCAAGTGGTTGAGCACTCCACAGACGCGTGTACCCTTAACGTAGTTCTCGGAGATATTCAGCGTCACACAGTGTGACAAGGCTGACCCTTTGAATTACAGGCACAACAGAAACAAGAAGTAAGAGTGAGAGAAAATTGTGGTGAAAGAGTACAGCAGGGTTCGCCACCATCCCCTGCCGGAGCTTCGTCGAGCTTTAGGTGTTTTTGCTCAATAAACACTCACAACGCCCGCTCTGGGAATCGAAACCGCGATCCTATGACCGCGAGTTCGCTGCCCTAACCACTGGGCCATTTCGCTTCCACTGCGCCCATAGTAGACAGGATTATTATGATTATTATTATTATTATCATTATAATTACTAATGTTATTATCATCATCATCATCATCATTATCTTTTCATTTATATATTGTAATGGTTCTCTTCATTCAAAAACCTCCACTCACACATTGTTCCTTCGCCGTACATCACTACGCACTTCATCACTACGTCTAACCCCTCACTCTCTATCTCCCTCTTTCTCTTTCTGCTGGTTGCTGCTACTACTGCTGCTGGTGTTTACCTGCTCATCAGTCCCCTCCCCGGTCACATCCCGCTACCCTCTCTATCTTCTCCCTGCCCCCACCCGTCTCAGTCTCCTCGACTTCCATTTATAACTTGCGGTTTACCGACATATCTCCTTCACTGAACTAATCAAATTTAATTTAACATATGCTTTCCCCAATAAATTATGATAATTGGCACAATCACTACAGCAACATACAGAATGCCTGCGGTATTCAATTATATTCAGTGTTCAAATCCGGCTGATATCGTTCTTGTCTTTTATATTTCCGGAAACAATGAAATAAATACCAGTTAACTACTGAGGCCTAATACAATAGACTTTTCTCTCTCCCATAAACGTTTCACCTTCATATTTTACATTAGTAACATCATAAACGCAATGGAATGGTAGAATGTTCGAGCGTCGGTTAAACGGCCGTGTGGGACTTTCCGATCTGAGTTCAAATCCTACTGTGATCAAACACATGAGTGCTGTGAGGGCATAATCGGTTGTTTTGGGGTCACGATCATTAACATAAAGAGCAATAGTGACTGATTACCTGTGTATATACACACACACAATTATACATATTTTCAGGATTCCCCTGTTCGATAATATAAGGACACAGATTGTGTGTCGTACAGCAGCTGGAGATGATGTTTCCTGTGGTTAAATAACAGTAACATTCACCCCAACCGGGACAGCCGCATTATGTTGACAAATTATCTTTAATTTAGAGTATTGTTACTGAATGCCTCTCGTTGGGTGATTCAG
>NC_068999.1:9179673-9181464 GCF_001194135.2 Octopus bimaculoides | reverse complement strand
TATATATATATGTATATATATATATGTTACAATGAAGTAGAGAAATTTATCATGCGTCTAAAACCAAGTCGCTGATACTTACCACAGCTAAAATATTAAATCTGTTCTAGTTATTTCAGGATCCACTGTGGCTACCTCTGAATATGTTTCTTACATCTTTTTGCGATATATTTTCCTTTCGTTGTCTTCTGCATCATCTGTCCTCCTCTCACTGATTCCCCTCTATTCTTTAATTCTTACATCTATTACCTTCGTAGATGTTTTCTTATGTCTTTCGCCGTTCAAATAAAACGTTATTCTGTCCAACTCGCTCGTATGTTCTTGCATTCGTCTACGTTATCTTAGTTTTAGCTTCTGTGAATGACTGTAATGTGGCAACTGAGGTTACATTCGTTCACCTTCGTCTGTTTTTTACTTTTACAGAACAAGAGAGCTCACTTTTAACTCGACCTCTAATCAATAATTAAAGACTTCAAGTTATTATGAGGTAATCTTATCATATTACTCAGAGAGGTTCAAATATCCGCCATGTATTCCTCAACACGGGCAGTTGTATCAAAGAAGGCGGCCAGAATGCTTTCCAAGAATTATTGAGAATTTACTAATCACTGGAGTTAGTATTAGTATAAGCAGTGAGAAATTAATAACCGTAATAAAGTATATAAGTGAAATAATATATAAATAACAGACACGGACGCCGTAAGTTTCAACTTTTAAATTGTTGCATATGTATGTAGCAATCACCCCGTCGTGGGTTCGATCCCACCGTGTGATATCACTGGCGAGTGTTTTTACAATAGTTTCGGGTGAATACAATTGAATAGACTGAATCTTTATGAAAGATTTAACGGACTCCAACTGCACGCTGACTCAGTTTCAGAATAACTCTATTAGGACAAATTGCTATGGAATGGCCGTCCATTGATGTGAGAATTCGATGAGAATGCTATTCAGACGATCGAATATCTGAATCTTCATCGTGGACACCGACGAAAATCCATTTCCTCATTTTACTATATTTTCCAAATATTATCCCATTTTTTTTCTACTGGATTCAAATGTCCAGCCTTCATTTAGCGAGTGATAAATTGATTATGCCAAAGAGTTACGTGACATGTATGTCCATCATATCAGACTGACAAAGGAAGGAAAACATGACATGCACCTCAAGTATATCACAGGGTGAAAGCGATCTGAAGTGGCTACATTACGGAATCACAATAGAAATCTGGTCGCTGATTTCACTCGAAAGAGATTGACTTTGTATTACATCATTGACCACATATTGCTGTATGAAGTCAAATATATGAAATGCATGAATATGTGACAGCTTGATTTTTCCACCAAAAATGATGGAAAATATCTATACATTTCAAAATACGTCCCTTTTGCACTTATCTATCACATATATTCTGCTTTTTTTTTTCTCTCAAGAAAAAAGATAGACAAAAGAAAAAGGGAAGCAGCCACAAGACTAAGTGTTAGCAGCCATATTTTAAGCCTTGTAATATATAAAATGCAAGAAAATTCGCGTATAACGTTTAGGCGCTTAGCGTTATTTACATGTTCACTATCTTACACATAAAACTGAAGACACAAACACGCAAACATACACCTAGACAGGCATATATCGCAATCGCATGGGAAGAAAGACATAGCTGTACATTCAAATAATCATGCTCTAATACTATACGTCACGTTCGCTTAATGGACACCATCGCACGAAACAATTACTTTGTATGCGTGTGGATATATATGCATGTGTAAATGTGCATATGCGTGTATGTATGT
>NC_068999.1:9178533-9179181 GCF_001194135.2 Octopus bimaculoides | reverse complement strand
TATCTATCTATCCATGTTTCGATCTAAGTATATATATATATATATATATATATATATATGCACAGAAAGATATAAGGAGATTTCTGAATGCGCCTCAATGTGGGACAGCATGTGTATGTGTGTATCTGCGCATGTGTTTGTGTGTTGTTGTGTGAGTCTGTTTCTATGTGTATCTATGCCTCTGCATGTGTTGTTAATGGAAACACGTAATTGATAAAACAAACTACATCAACGAACCCTAACAACCAAATAGAACGTCATTATCACCCTCATGATCAACAATAACAACAACAGCAACAACAACAACAACAACAACAAACCAACAACCTTTGAAAACTAGCATAAAGTTATCTGCAATAGCAAAGACAGCATTATATAATTTGATCCACACACACACACATACTCACACACATACACATATATGTATATATGTCTCAATATATACGTCCATATATATGTTTATATATATATGTGTGTGTGTGTCCATATATATATATATATATAATGTATATGAACATATATATATATATGAATACATATACATATATATACATATAGATGCATATAGATATATCTATGTATCTATCTATATATATATGCATATATATACTTATATATGTATATATGTATGTGTATATATATATATAT
>NC_068999.1:9177078-9178235 GCF_001194135.2 Octopus bimaculoides | reverse complement strand
TATATATATGGACAAAACCTACAAAGGCATCAACGAAGATGGCGGCTATGACAACGACACAGTATTACAATACAATACAAAAAAAAGACAACTGATACAACAATCAAATTTTAAAAAAGATATATGGGAAGTGACAACAAACTACAACAATGGTAGTGATGACATTTATTCTTGAAACAAGAGGATTTGTGGCGAAACAGAAGAACTAAAAGAGCATGTCATAGTAGATGTGCCAATTAGAATATTCTGCAAATGAAACCTGCCAGGCCAAGATAAGAAGGCAATTTTGGGCATAATATGAACATTCTTCAACAGATTAACCCTTAACAGAGCCTTAATCGAAGAAAACAACGAAGATTCGCGAAACGAATTCTGATCCATTCACAGGAAAAGAATGAGATTCTTGTGAATTTTCGAAAGAGATGCTATCATTATAAAGTAACAAAAATTAACGACAATATGAAAGAAAACATATAAAAAATATTTAAGAAATTATAAATATATAAGAAAAAAATAGAAATAAGTTGGAAGCAGAGCAAAAAATATACAATGATAAAAAGAAATTAGAAAGCCCTAAGATGTGATACAAAAACAAAATCTATGCAAAATGCATGGCAATAATAACAGACAAATATATCTTGTAAAATAAAAGTAAGCTGTTGGACGTAAAGAAAGAATAGTTGAAAAGCGAATTAATAGAGGAAATAAAAAGAAAAAAAATATCGTGAATAGTTTGGAAACAATGAAAATATATAATAAAACACTAAGAGTCAAAAATCACTAAGGGCAAAAATATCTAATATCTAATAGGCAAAAAATAAAAACAGAATTAGAAAAACTTAAAAAAAGGAAACGTGTTGAGATAGTGCAAGGGTTGGGTTGGTGACATAGTAAGATAGGAGATGCTGCAGCAGGAGGGGGGAGGATTGGGAATGGTAAACTGGTTGAAATACTTGACCAGGAAAAAATGACAGAATGACTGAAAATGATTTGCAGCAATGTCATTACAACACGATAGGAAACCTTATGTATTATGGAGTGCGGCATATAGCAAAAATTGTAAATAAAATAATAGAAAATCTAAGGGTAGAAAATGAAGTATGAATGCATATAATATATACACATACAAAAAAACGTACCTATACATGCATATATAT
>NC_068999.1:9175640-9176226 GCF_001194135.2 Octopus bimaculoides | reverse complement strand
TATATATATATATATATATATATATATATATATATTAGTTTATGTATATATTAATATTATCTTAGTTATTAAAACCTTTGATAATTTAAATGCGTTAATAGTTACCAGAGGTAGCAAAATTACACTAAAAACAAGATATCACAGCCGTTTTACAGCTAGAGATACCAAGCTAAAGTGATATATTTTGAGAATATATGGATAATAATAATAAATGGAGCAAAACGCATGTCAATAAAAGTTCCTTTAATTCCTACACATGTTTCAAAATAAATTAGAGCACTTTTACAAAGAAGAAAGAGTTGCTGTGGTTCCTCATATATTTCTCTTCAGGGAGTTCATAATAAAACATATATATATATATATAGGACACCTTATATGCTAAAAGGAAGAGTCAAAGCTTTGGGCTTTGACTGTTCCTTTCAACATGTAATATGTCCTGTTAAGGTCACCTGGTTTGTATATCAATGTACACTAATTTTATATGAAAAATATGTTGTCTATTGACTATTTTATGCATGCTAGCTACTGGTAGAAAAATGTCTCTAAATTTCCTACACACACACACACACACACACATATGTATATA
>NC_068999.1:9172943-9175630 GCF_001194135.2 Octopus bimaculoides | reverse complement strand
ATATATATATATAAATATGTGTGTGTATGTATATATATTTGTATGTATATATGTGTGTGTGTATGTATGTATGTATATATATATACATATTAATGTTCATACATATATATATGTAAATACATACATATTTCATATATATATATATATATATATATATATACACACTCATATACACACATATAATGCATTTGTATGAGGAAATTATTTACATCCACAAAAAAAGTCAGACAACAAAGCAAGCAAATATACACACATTTTGAGTAACAGAATACACAAAGAAATATTAATCCAAAAGAGACATGCATGTTTTAAGAGGAGATGGTATTGTAATAAGACACAATACATTATATTATGCAACAGTCTCTCTGTCCGAAGTTTCTAAAGAGAGCTACAGATAATTATAAAGACACAAATACGACCCGATGCCCTTTAACAGATATAGGCTGGTGTGCAGACATCTGAACATAATTTTAATTTAAGAGATTCTTATGTTTCTTTCGTACATGCTTACAAGGATTCTGTAGCGATGATCTATGTGTCAAACTGACATCAGGTGATTTAAAGTCAATTTGACTGCTTGCTCTACAGTCTCTGAAGATTTGAAGATGCTATCTGACTGTGATGTTATGAATTACATCGCAAAATTTTCATTAATGTAATGCGTGCAAGAATGTATTCAGCACACGAAACGCTTCTCACATTTCTTCGATTGTTGAATTTACATACATATATACGTATATACAGAAACAGGTATATATGTATATATATAATAGATAGCCACAAATACATATATTTACATATATACATGAATATGTGGATATACATATGCATATATCCTAGATATGCGTATATGTATTGTTGTGTTTGTTTGTGTGTGTGCATGTGTCGGTGTTTGTGAAATGGTGTGTGCATGTGTCGGTGTTTGTGAAGTGGTGTGTGCGTATGTAGTTAGATGCTAATATTATAAACGTCTCTTTTATTAAGTCTCTAAGAGGAATATTTAGCTGTTGTGAAATAATTAAGAGTGTGAATGATATAACTCCTATAATGGTGAGGAAGGTGAAAACACCAAACAGGGAAAGGTTCCGGTGCTGTTGTTTGTTTAAATTAAATTTTGGGAGGAGAAACAAACAAAATGAAACGGGCGATTTACTCCCGAAACAAACAAAATAGATGAAACACACCATCATTATCATCATCATCATTAGAAACAGCATCAGCTTACAGAATAGCTGAATGATTAATTTTTATTTGTGTTTGTTTTAATGATGGTTCTTCTAGTTTCAACGCTCGAAAGCATAAGATAACCGTGACAGGGGAAAAAGAAAAGAAAAACGGTAAATAAAGAAAAATTTAAGATGAAGAAGAAGAAGAAGAAGAAGAAGAAGAAGAAGAAGAAGAAGAAGAAGAAGAAGAAGAAGAAGAAGAAGAAGAAGAAGAAGAAGAAAGAGGAGAAGAAGAAGAAGAAGAAGAAGAAGAAGAAAAAGAAAAAGAAGAAAAAGAAGTGGAACAACAACAACAACACCAGCTACAAAACAACAGCAACGGCAGCAATAATAATGCTAATAATAATGACACTAATAATAGCAATGATAATAATAATAATAATAATAATAATAATAATAATAATAATAATAATAATAATAATGATAATAATAATGATAATAATAATAATAATAATAATAATAATGATAATAATAATGATAATAATAATAATAATAATAATAATAATAATAATAATAATAATGATAATAATAAAAGTAGTAGTTTTATTGTTTTTTTTATCATCATTATCGCTGTTGTCATTTTCTTCTTAATATTGTAATTATTGTTGTTATTGTAACTGTTGGTATGGACGTTAGTGATACCATCATCATTATGATTTTCCTTTGTACATTATCCCCTTCATCATCATCATCATCATCAGCAGCAGTAGTAGTAGTAGTAGTAGTAGCAGTAGTAGTAGTAGCAGCAGTAGTGGTGGTAGTAGTAGTAGTAGCTGTTATTGTCGTTGTTGTTGTTTTTGTTTCGGTATTGTTATATAACGAAACTCAAAAATGAGCTTGAATACAGATTTGCGATATGACGGACAAGTGACAAAAACCGAAAAAGCATGCATAAACATAGACAACACATGCACACACCCGTACACAGACACACATAAATTCACACAAACACATACACACATCTCACACACACATTCTCATATACACACACATACACAGACACGGATTAACTTTCCCAAACCCCGCCGAAAAAAGGAGGCAAAATATTACGCAAACATGCATCGGGTTAATTTTTCTTTTCTCTCCCTTAATCGTTATCAAGCTTCTTCAAAAAATATTTCTGTAAATCACATTGTTACACTTGTTGTTGTTGTTGTTCTGCTTGTCATTGTTGATACTATTGCAGCTATCATTGTTGTTGTTTTCGTTGTTATTGTTGCTGTCGACGGTTTATTTCTTGTTTGAGGTTTTTACTCTTTTGTTCCTCCCTTTAATTTTGAAAAGAATTTTTACAAAACTCTGTGAAAAGATTTTTCCGAAAAGACAATATGGAGGTATTTTCCTTTCTTCTCATTTTCTTTTGTTATCAGGAGCATTATGAAGAGTATCATTTAATTATAAGCTACTGCTTTGGGTTGGTTTGGAGGTCGAAGAGGAATTCGATAACTTTCTTTTTTTTTT
>NC_068999.1:9171403-9172819 GCF_001194135.2 Octopus bimaculoides | reverse complement strand
GTACAGGAATCTTATATGTATACCATTCTGCTTAAATAATGGAACTGCAGATACAATATCCCTGCATATCTCGCGTCTGTTTTCATTCCTCCACTTCACTCTCTATTTAATACTCTCTCTAGAATAACTATTGCTTAACCATTTTCTCGCACCGTCTCTGATGAACGTATATAATAAATATCCTGGAAACACCTGTAAGACCTTCTCTTTATAAATATTCTGAAATCTTTCACAGCCTTGGATTTTTTACTCCTTAAACTCATCCCCAACTACATTGACATAACATAAAGTACTATACGTATATAAGGTATTAAGCTAATACAGATAGTATGTTGATCGCATTTAGTAGATTGTTTTGCGTCTGTATATTCATTGCTTGGGTCATTAAATTACTAATGTTGAAATATATATAAAATATACAGTGAAAAAAGTTTAAACGTTGATTTTTTTTTTAGTTTATTTTGCCTTTTAAACACGTACAGGCAGAACTCCAGTGTGATCCATCATTTTCAATTTCTGGGTTAAATGTAACATCCTAGTTAAGTAAACGTATATAAATATTATTTATTAATATGTGGATATCGGGAATTCTTTATAAGCTTAATAATTAAATAGTACGAAGTTGGGAGGGCAATTCATGAATACAGCATTGAAATGCTATTTTGCAACAATATTTTGATACGAAAATAACACTATTTGCCGCTACCAAGTCAAAGTAAAAAAATGAGTTCCGGTATTCTCCCCTGTGCTTGCCGGATAAGTGAATTATTGATACTTGTGTCCTATTAATATTTTCCATTTCATTTTAATGTTTTCTTAATTTAGCTGCCCTAATTATTGTTATTTACATACGTTTTATAATGCAAACGGCGCCCAAGATTTTCGTAATTTCCAGTAAACTTCTTATGCTAGCATTAATGAAATTAAAATATTTCAAACAAACATAGAAATGAATGTTCTTGTGATGCGTAATGAATTAGAAACTAAGGTTTACGTTGATAACATAATAAACATGTTATCTCCACATGATAAATTTCTTGAAGATATTTTTCTTCATACATTTCTTACAGATATATCCTTGCTTCTCATGAAATCAACGGTGCCGTGTAGACATATGTAAACTTATCGTCTGCAAACATGTACAACCCTGGCATTAACCTAGAGTAGACATTTTTGAACGCATCGTCTGCTTCAGTAAAGAGAAACGTAAGCACTTTGTAAACAACGCATCGTCTGCGTCGAGTGAGACGTGTAACATTGTTTGCAACTATATTGACAGATGGAAACATCTCTGTAATTTTCTTGATATATTTTGGATAAAAATCTATAGATATCATTCGTAGTACAAAGTAGCATTATTACCAAAGTATAACATTATAGTGGATGCGCAATGGCCTAGTGGTTAGGGCAGTGGAC
>NC_068999.1:9167760-9168620 GCF_001194135.2 Octopus bimaculoides | reverse complement strand
TGAAATAAAACAAGGAAAATGTAAATGTAAAAACAAATAAACGTGGAAAAATATATAAACAAATATGGAAATAAATAGATAGAAATCCAGCGAATCAGTTACGTTGGAAGAACACGCGTGAGTTAATCACTGAACTGTGATTACAGCTCACTCGTACTTTTCAGATTTGGGCCCATTTCTATATATGTAGGTATATATATATATATATGTGTGTGTGTGTGTGTGTGTGTGTGTGTGTGTGTGTGTGTGTGTGCGCCTCGATATACGTGTGTATACATATACATATATGAACAAATATACGTGCGCATATAGGTTTTAATCCATACATATATTTTAATATTACATACTATATTTCTAGGTTTGTATATATATATATATATATATATATATGATTGTATGCAGTTGACAGAGGAACAAGCATATAATAATGTGAGCGTGTACGTATATAATTATATAGATCCTTAAGAATATGCGTTCACAAAACCTACAGACACATGCAGACACGGACACATAAACACACACAGCAGTATTAGAATATAGTTATATAGATAAGTAGATACATACGTAACTGCTTGTTTCAATGAAAACGTACTCTTGTATACTATGTATATGTCCGCATCTCTCTATGCGTACATTCCTCCAATGGACTGACCTGCCTTCCACTAGGGAGGAAATTATATACGTTACAGACTCCGGGAAACCGGCAGTATAATCGTATGGGTTTCTAAGCACCGTAGGCATTTTTTTTATATAGACACACAGATGTAAAGAATATACATTTGTATATATATATATATATATGTGTGTGTGTGTGCGTATGTGTGTGTGTGTGTGTGTGTGTGTGTGTGTGTGTGTGTGTG
>NC_068999.1:9166632-9167750 GCF_001194135.2 Octopus bimaculoides | reverse complement strand
TGTGTGTGTGTGTGTGTATGTGTGTGTGTGTGTGTGTGCATGTATGTATGTATGCATGCCTGTAATAAATGTGTTTTGAACAGGTTGACATTTCTCGAAATTTTCGTGAAGGCACGACGACCTCCTAGGCTTCGAATAGCTGCTAATCCTACGATATCTGGTTTATTTATTAACCATGTTTAAATAAAATATTTCCCGCGAAAGTAGCTTGTGTGTATGCCAATCTATCCTTCAACACATGTATTAATTTATGAACGCAAATATGCATGTCTGCTTGTCTGACTACCCTGGGATTTTGTCCAGATTCCGTTTAAAGATAATGAGATCCTTTTCCTCTTTGATCTTTTTCGGGACAATGTTAAATAGGCCAGGGCCTGTTGAGGAAAAGAAATTGTGTTGCAGTTTAGTTATGTGTTGTGAGCCTCAATCGGGTAGGGAACGTATGGCTCCTGGTCCTGACCTTGGATGGATTTTGAAGCTAATGTTGAGGTCTCTACATCGTGCGAATGATGTATCGCTCACGTTGGCGCTGGAGAGAATAGAGTTTCAATGCTTTAAGGCAATCCCAGTAATCGAGATCAGTCATGCCCTTAATTCTTTTAGTGAATGACCTCTGGTTTGATTCACTTTTCGAGTTGTTTTGTTTTGCATGATGAGACCACAAGGGGCAGCAGAATTCGATGTGTGGTCGTACATAGGAGGAGAAAAGTTTTAAAAGGATAACTTGTTCTCTGGACCGGAAGGTTCTTAGGATACAGGAACTCATCCTACGGGCTATATCGACTTTATTGTTGAGATTGTTATCGACAATTGCTCCTAAGTCACTGATATTATTAGATACTGTGAGAGGTTGCCCTGAAGGAAGAGAGTATGGCTGTTTTAGCATCGTCTTTTTTCCAAAATGCATCAGCTTAAATTTTCCCTCATTTATTTGCATTTCGTTTATGCCTGCCCATTGACTCATAGCATGTAGATCAGACTGGAGTTGCGTTCAGTCTTCTTCATTGATAATTTTCTGGAGCTTAGAGTCATCAGCCAATATTTTCACTTTGGTGTGTTTTATGACACTGTAAGGGTCGATATATATATATATATATATATATATATATATATATATA
>NC_068999.1:9165813-9166495 GCF_001194135.2 Octopus bimaculoides | reverse complement strand
ATATATATAGATATATATATATATATATATATATACATAACCTCTTTCCTATCACCCTCCCTATCTTTCGATCTCTCTACCTCATCATTTCCGTGTTACGGAGCCATCAATTCTCTCTCAATTACTCACTCTTTTCATAAATACCTCCGTCGTTATCCTTTCAACTTCCTCCACTTCTACCACCACCACCACCATCAATACCACTGCTTCTATTGCTAATACTACGACCCTTGTCAACAACTCCACCACTACAAATTTCCTACCCCCACCATAACCACTAGTAGCACTTTCAAAACAGCTGTTACTACCACAACCACATTTATCCCACCATAATCAGCACCATTACTGCCACCACCACCACCACCATCACGAACAATTGTACTACCATTAATGCCACTACTACCATCAATATAGTTTGCTACTACAACTGTGATCATCATCCTCACCATTTCCATCATCATCACATCCATCACCGACACCACCACAGTGCCTTCCCCGACACTGTCCCAAATGCTGCTTTCACCATCGCTTGACCACCTTGACCACCACATGACCAACACCACTATCCTCTCAGCCATGACAACCAACCACTATTACCTTAAACATCATCGCCTCCATCACTATTATCACCACCACCACCCCACCACTACCACTACCCTCCCCATCATCAGTTTGCCAGAGA
>NC_068999.1:9164308-9165603 GCF_001194135.2 Octopus bimaculoides | reverse complement strand
CAAGAGCAGTAAAATTACAACCTCCACAACCACCACTACCACCAGCGCTCTCCTTCTTCCATCACCAGCAACGCCATTAGTACGAAAACCACCAGGATCATCATTACCATTTTCACCGTCATCCTGACCAGCATCACCACCACCACCCCACCACTACCACTACCCTCCCCATCATCAGTTTGCCAGAGACTCATTTTCGAAAACATCAATTTCCTCTCTGCCATTTCTTCTAAGCTCTAATTGACTGTCGCTTCTAACTAGGCAATGTTGATATGACATAATCACGTGGAATTGCAGGGAAGGCAGAGTTTCATGTCAACACTATAATTACGATCGTTGATCATTCCTTTATGTTATTCTTTATTTTATTATTATTATATTTTGTTTTTTCTGGCTTGTGGTTTGTGGCCAAGTTGTTAGGAAGAGGTTTTATAGGAAGTAACTGGCCGCTAATGTTGCACGATCATGGAGTTGATGGTTTGGAAGGATGCTGGAACGGACGGTTTGTGATTGTGACGGTAAATTCTTCACTGGCTCACTTGCTGCCTGTCTAGCGAGTTGCTTTAGATGATTCCTTCGAAGAGAATTGATGGTTGGTTTGGTAGTTTGCTGGGTTGTTGGTTGGTCGGTTAGTCGGTTGGCTGATGGCTGGTTAGATCGTTAGCTAGAAGGATAGAGACGAGAGAGGAATGATAGCGGGGAGAGGTAGAAATATAAAGTAGACCTCGAAGACTAAACGATAATTGCAAAGACGATTATATGTTTGACTCGCTCTCACCCTCCCATTCCCTTCTCTCTTTCTCCCTCTTCCCCCCTCCCCCTCTCTCTCTCTCTCTCTCTAACTGGCTGCGTACTTCTCTGATTAGACATCTCACGCCGCCTGGACGATTTTCTTGCTTAGTAAGCAGCGTCTTGTCTCTATAACAGATTGGATTGCCAGGCAGTTAGCTGAAGATTTTTGATTTGTTGCGATTCGGGTCTTCAAATAGTTGGTTCTGCACCTCCTTCTATGTCCAGCTCCTTAACTACTGGCTGATGAAAGCCAAAATTGTGCTGGTGTTCGTGTATCTTCCTACATATTGTTGTATTAGCATATATGCATGAATGTATGTATGTATGTATGTATGCATGTATGTATGTATGTATGTATGTATGTATGTATGTATGTAAGTAGGAATTTATACACGTATACACACATAAGTATATATATGCGTTTGTGTGTAAATACATACATATATATCTATATACACGCAGGATAATACAAACATGTATATGTGTATATGTGTGGGGTAGGT
>NC_068999.1:9163181-9163942 GCF_001194135.2 Octopus bimaculoides | reverse complement strand
ATATATGCACACAAATATTCTTACACGTATACTTCTATGCGAAATGGTAAACAGAGTATCTAGCGAGAGTATGCGAAGTGCTGAATAGACTTTTAATATCCTACGATATACATAAATATACCAGCATAGAAATATGTGTGTGTGTGTGTGTGTGTGTGTACGTATGTATATTCATATTTGTGTGTATATATGTAAGCATGAATGTTTTAGCAGTTCCATGTGCCACAGGAATTTCAAATTCTTTCTTTTTTTTCTCCTTTGGTGGTTTCTTATTGAAAGTAACATTTACGATGTCGACATATGTTTATTTAAATATCTCTTGAGAACAATGGCTTTACAGGAATTGTTACTTTCTATCCCTTTATAACTTGTACGGTTGGAGAGAGAGGAAGAAAAAAAAAACAGCAACACAAAAGGCGAATTAAAGAGCAAATTCTCAAAAGCATTTTATCACAAAGATTTTCTCACTTCTTGAATAAATATACACAGCAAAGTGATACGAATAAACGATATGACAGAAAAGATGATGGTAGTAATATTATTAATAGTAGTAGCGTTAATTAATACGACCACTAATACTAATAATAATGAAGAGGACATAGCCGTTAGGAGAAGATATAGAAGCAAAACGACGAAAAAAATAACCGCGAAAATATCAATACTGAGAAAAATGCAAAAAAAAATGCAAAAGGGATATGGGATATAAAAAAAACCCCAAAAACGTAGATATACATACAAACATGCATATATATATATATATA
>NC_068999.1:9161721-9162578 GCF_001194135.2 Octopus bimaculoides | reverse complement strand
TATATATATGTTTGTGTGTGTATGTATATATATATATACATGTATGTATGTATATAGATGGATGGATAAATAGATAGATAGAAAGATAGATAGATAGATAGATAGAAAGATATATAGATAGATAGGTATATACACATATATATATATAAACACACATAAGTATGAGGATATATACGTATATATATGTATATATATGTACGAACGTGCGCGTATTTGCGTGCGTATGCGCGCGTGTGTGTGTGCATGTGAGGTAACGTAGGCTAGTTGGGAAAGAGAATCTGATGTGTACCTTACTTTTATCCTGTAGAAAACAAAAAAAAGCGAAAACATACCTGTGCAGAACAAACATTTATTTTAGGAAAGTAAGGACGCAATACGTAACCATGCTAACAGATATTCATAGCTTTTGGTCATCCTTCATATACACTGGCTTACCTTTCACACAGACACATACACACAGCATGCACACAGTACACACGCACATGTACACATACACACACATACAAATATACACTCACTCCCTCTTCCCTTCTCTCCCTCTCTCGCTCTCATTCTCTCTGTCTCTCTCACATATACACGCATGCATATATAAATTCTATTTTTTAATTCTTTTATTCTCTTACTTTTTTAATTCATCTGACTGCGGCCATGCTGCAGCACCGCCTCTAGTTGAACTAATCGACCCCGGGATTTATTCTTTGTAAACCTTGTACTTATTCTATTGGTTACTTTTGTCGAATCGCTAAGTAACGGCGGCGTAAATATACCAAAATCGGTTGTCAAGTGATGGTGGTGGTCAAACACAGACCCACAAAGACATACATACACACACACACACATATATATATATATATATA
>NC_068999.1:9156258-9157081 GCF_001194135.2 Octopus bimaculoides | reverse complement strand
CATACGTACGTACATACGTACATACATACATAAATACATACATGTATGCTCACATACATATAGGTCTTAATATACAGACGGATATGATAGGCATCTCATAATATGTACACCGTATAGGGACACTGACAAAGATATGCGTAGAGAAAGAATGGAAAGAGAGGCAGACTGACAGATGTATATATATGTATATATTTATATATATATATGCATATACAGATACATAGATAGATAGATATTCATACAACTGTGTGTGTGTGTGTGTGTGTGTTTGTAGAAACTGCATCAGAGTATGTCAGGTATCTAGTAACAAATATATTCTTTTCTACTCTAGGCACAAGGTCCGAATTTGGGGGGGAGGGGCAGTTGATTAGATCGACGCCAGTACGCAACTGGTACTGAATTTATCGATAACATCGGAAGAAAGGCAAAGCCGACCTCGGCGGAATTTGAACTCAGAACGTAAAGACAGACGAAATATCGCTAAGCATTTCGCCCGTTGTGCTAACGTTTCTCACTTCTTTATTGCCCACAAGGGGCTAAACATAGAGGGGACAAACAAGGGGTTAAGTCGATTATATTGACCCCAGTGCGTAACTGGTACTTATTTAATCGACCCCGAAAAGATGAAAGGTAAAGTCGACCTCGGCGGAATTTGAACTCAGAACGTAGCTGCAGACGAAATACCGCTAAGCATTTTGCCCGGCGTGCTAACGTTTCTGCCAGCTCACCACCCTTAAAAGCTAACATATTCTACGTCCACGTGATTCCAGTGCCACTAAATACAATTAGAAAAGATATGGAATAACGTTATTTAGTTTTCTTA
>NC_068999.1:9154502-9154945 GCF_001194135.2 Octopus bimaculoides | reverse complement strand
AGAGAGAGAGAGAGAGAGAGAGAGAGAGAGAGAGAGAGAGAGAGAGAGAGAGAGAGAGAGAGAGTAGTGGTACAACAAGGCACCGAGGTCTACTGAAAATAGCAGTCCATAAATTTTCGACGCTATAGCACTGTGGCAAAGACGTGTCAGGGCAGCGAACATAAAGAATTTCGTCTTACTTCTAGGAAGAACATTAGATAAATGGACAACCCATAATCGGATAATCTAGTACCTAGCTTTCGGACTCTTCAAATACGTTTGTAATCGTAAATTTAATTAGTACTCTTCAGCTAGATTTACCTGGACAATATTTCGAATGTTGCTACGTCAATTCCAGTATACTCGCCTGAACGCCTAACCGTTAACGGAACTGAAAACGGCGAGAAATCTTTCAATGAAAAATCAAAAAATCAAATACAGGTAGATATATGTGTATATATATA
>NC_068999.1:9151648-9153869 GCF_001194135.2 Octopus bimaculoides | reverse complement strand
TACATATATACACGCACAGGTACATATATGTACAGAGAGAGAGAGAGGGGGGTGCGAGGAAGAACTACAGAGTTGAGTGAAGAGGGATGGAAAGACAGAGAGATAGAGAGGCAGACGGAGCGGTTAATATAGATACATTTATGAGGTAGTATATATTTGGATTGTACCTATAGATACAAATACATATGTGCCCTTTAACTTCGCTTCTGCTTACCAAAAATCATCGCAGAAGAGCATTTGAAGTTTGTTCATAAAAACAACACTATGAACTAATTACAGTTCTTGAATTTGAGGGAAGAAGCGAGGCTGTACGTTGGTGTAATGGTAGCGCACTTCTCGCGAAAACAAAGAGCTGTGGGTCCGAGTACCACGCGTACGAGAGCTTATATGCCTCAATATGTGACTATTTTCTTCAGTCGTTGCTCAGTGATCGCTTATAAGCTTAAAGCTTATGAAATATTCTTTTTTTCTCTAGGCACAAAGCCCGAAATTTTTGGGGAAGGAGAAACTCAATCAGATCGACCCCTAGTACGCAACTGGTACTTAATTTATCGACCATGAAAGTATGAAAGGCATTCTGTTTGATTCCATCTACTTCAATTATTCCTAGTTATTTATAGCTTGATTGGCGGTGAGTTGGCAGATTCGTTGCACGCCGGGCAAATTGCTTAGGGGTATTTCGTCTGTCTTTAGTTTCAGAGTTCAAATTCCCCCGAGGTCGACTTTGCCATTCAACCTTTCGGGATCGATAAATTAAGTACCAGTTGCGTACTGAGATCGATCTAATCGACTGGTCCCCTCCCCCCAAATTTCGGGCCTCCTTCCTAGAGTAGAAAAGAATATTTTTCTCACTTGCCGCAGGTACACCCTTTTTCTCTTTTCCTTCATGCCATTGTGTTTGATTACATGCAGACTCCCGGTCAACATTATATTTTTGTATGTCTTTGTGGGTATGGTTCCCCAGATACCTCATCTAAACACATTTCTGTTTTCTTTCCCATCATTGCAAATTCCACTGATTATCATTATTACTGTACCTTAAGATGCAAGCCACGTTTACTCCGTTTCATTTATTACATCTTTTTTTTTACTTACTAACCTTTTGGGTCACTTCCCAGGACACGCTACAATCAGTTAGTGTGCTCATATTAAGTAAAAAAAAAAAAAAAAAAGCATGTTCCTTTTTACGGTCCTTGATAATTATACAGATTACATCGATAGTGAAGCTGATGACGATGCCGACGACGAAGACTGCGGAGATGATGAAGACGACGTCGAAGAACGACAACAACAACGAAACTGAGGATAACTCCGACAATAAGATGCTCTTCTCTACGACCACTCTTTCGAATGTAAAGAAGACATCCATATTCACGCTGGCCTATTTTATTATCGTTTTTCTTTTTAAATTCTATTTGTACCTTTTCCTATTGTTTCCTTCCGTTAGTTTAACTCTCTTCTGGTTCTTTATTTTATTTCATATTTTTACGTATTTTGTATTTTATATCTTATTTCAATTTCGGTTTTTTTTTACCTGTATTTTATTAAATATCGCAATATTTATTTATTCAATTCACACACCTTTGAGACAAGATTATATACACGCTTTATATTTAGAACTTATATACATGTTTTTCCTTTAATTATTATTATTATTATTATTATCATTATTATTATTATTATTATTATTATTATTATTATTATACTTTTATTATTATTATCATACTTTTATTATTATTGTTCTTGTTATTATTATTATTATTATGATTATTTTTATCATCATAATTATCATTATTATTATTATTATTATTATTATTATTATTATTATTATTATTATTATTATTATTATTATTATCATTATCATGGATTATTATTCAAAAATATCCACAGCAGGTGATATATTATTAAATTTTAATTTTGGTCTCGTTTTCATTGAGTTCACTGTAGATTTATTTATACAATTTTTAAATTAATTATCCTGGCACACACGTTCAGACTCACACACATGCATACATACATACATGCATACATACATATATGCAATATATACATGCATAAAAACACGCACTCAGACACACGCACATTACAAGCGCTCTCTCGTTCTCTCTCGCCCTTCTCACTCTCCCTCACGCAAAGACATGCCTATAAATACAAATGCACACGTATATATTTAAATATGTGCCTGTATATGTATGCATATATATGTATGTACGTATATATA
>NC_068999.1:9150396-9151471 GCF_001194135.2 Octopus bimaculoides | reverse complement strand
TGTATATATATGTATATACCCATATACACATATACATATATATGTACACGTATGTATGTATTTATATGTAATATTTTGTTGACATTTATGATTGATAATTATTTATATTTTTTACTAATAGCATTACGATTGTTTTTATTAATATTTCATTATTCGTATTGCTGTTGTCATTATTATAATACATTTTTTGCTTCTTTCTTTTTTTTTTCTAGATGTTGCTGATGTTAATTATGAAAGTTCAGTTTCCGGTTTCATTTGTTTAACCGTGCGATAAAGAAAATTGTAGTAATTAACTTAAATCATGTATAAACAAAATGATAGTAATAATAATAATAATAATAATAATAATAATTAACACATTGCAAACAACAAAAACGAGAAATACTTTTACCATAGCACTATAGCACTACTCAAAAATCAGTGTCATTCTCAACATCTGTATATATATACATATATATATGTGTGTGTGTGTGTGTGTGTATAGGTATTTGTGTATGTATATGTACATCTATAAATGTATGTATGCAAATATATATGTATGTGTGTATATATATATTCATATATATGTATATATATATATATATATATATATATATATATATATATATATATGTATGTATGTATGTATGTGTGTATATATATAAGAGTATAGGGTGTTACCGTGTCTGAGTGTGCAAACAATAGTTTGGATATTGTGAAACGTTTCTGAGCATATTTTTTTTATTATACAGTTTTGTTCCTCATCAGTTTTTGTCTTTCATTCTAGTGGTTGTTGTTGATGCTGTTGTTGTTGTTGGTCTTTTGTTGTTGTTGCTTCATTTAATGTTGTTACGTGTGAGATAACTTTATTAACATTTTATATCACGATTCTCTAGCCTTTATATAATTCCCTCTAGAGAGACCATATAGAGTTGTAATTGTTGTGCTAATAGTCAACAATGGCAAGAAGATATGATGTAACATATATTTTTGTACGTTAACTACGGCTGTGTATGGCATGTCAGTGTGTGGCTGTGAATGCGAATTCATTTATAACTTCATTAATTTCATTGAGCCTATATATATATATATATAT
>NC_068999.1:9143292-9150188 GCF_001194135.2 Octopus bimaculoides | reverse complement strand
GTATGTGTATATATGTATATGTGTGTATATATGTATATATATGTATGTATATGCAAATATATATGTATGTATGTATTTAGGTATGTTTGTATGTGTCATTGTGTATGTAGATGCTCGTATGTTTCCGGGCGTCTACGCATATCTACGTGTGCGTGTGTCTTCCTGTGTTTGCGTGTATATATGTCTATCATTGTGTGCGTTCATGCTTGTGTGTATGGGTGTGTGTGTGTGTGTGTATGTTTGTGTGTGTGTGTGCGTGCGTGTGTATGTATAAGCCAGCGTGAAACTGACATTCATTGCACAAATATATTCAACCTTTTTCTGTCTTGAATCACGTCTTTGTTATATGAGAAAACCAGTGGTGTTTTGTGAACAAAAAACCCCAGACTTACTGAATTAAAGATCAACTTGAAAATATGTCAGTATATCAAGTCTATTTCGTATTCTATAAGTTTTAATCTTTTGCAAATCTGTACAAATGCTGTGATTACTTTAAAATATTAACTTGAGATAGAAATGGAAAAAAAATATCATAACATATCTTTGTAAGAAATGAATTGTTGAATGTGGATATGGAGGAAGGGAAGGGACGAAGTTAGAGAAGAAGAAAATGAAATGGAGTCATTATTGGTATACGTCCATTTGTAATTATGTCAGCAATAATTTAAAGTATTCAATAACACACGTAAACACTTGAACTCATAAACACACGAGTATACAAACACACTCTCTTCGAATAAACACACACACACACGCACAAATGTGTATGTATGTGTGTTTCTTTGTGAAACAGAGAGAGATGAGAGATAGAGTTTAGAAAAATGCCAATAGAACACAAGATGTAGGACTAAAATGCGCACATGGATTATTAGCAAATGTAAAATTTCACATGGGATATGTATACTCTCTTTCTCTCTCTTCCTCTGTCTATCTATTTACCTCTCTCCCTTTCCCTATCTATCTATCTATCTATCTATCTATCTATCTATCTATCTATCTATTTATCTATCTATCTATCTCTGCAGTGCTTTCTTGTCATTGCGATATTCATTTTGATGAGCAAACTCACATAATCGAAGACTCCCGGTAAGTTCGCCAAAACTAGTGTGAGAATATAGCACTCACTTTATATCGAGGACTTCAATCTGTACACGAATATTTGAAATAACCTAGAATTATTGAGCGAAAGAGCAGAATATTCATGAAGGATATTCGTAAGAACGTTAAGATAAATATGTGTGCAGTTTTAATTAGGAAGATAAACCGAAAAATTAAACCTGAGAGTATAAAATTATAACAAGGTGATGTCATCATATTGCTGAAAAATAATGAAGAGAGCATGTACTGCTTGTGTCGCAGGAGAATAGGGAAATGAAATGAGAAATGAGAGGGAAGGAGTTCAAAATATAAAACGAAGGTACACGAAGCAAAATAAAATGGAACATAATCAAAATAATGAATATAGTGGCTATACTTGTTGCTCTTTTGAGCAACAGGCAACGTAAAAGTATTAACATGAACCATTTATTAAGGAGAAGAGGAAGAAGTGAATTTATAAACGCTGAAGACACTAATATTGCTACGATTTGGTTCAGGAAAAACTGTGTTGTGAGTAACGAGGAACGCTAATTATGATTGGCTTGAAACGTCGAAGCCGTTGAAATAGTTCAAGTACAGAGAAAATAATCACAGGATAAATTGTTGTAATGTCAGTGAAGTCTATGACCTGTTCCTGCTACAAAATGTTGGGTTTTTTTTTTAAGTAAATAACGTTGATCGAAGCTGACTGATGGAAACTGGAAACCATGAAATACTGAATTGTAAGTTATAGGCGCTCAGAAGAAAGCCTTTAGAATGAATTTGATAAAGACCGTGATTCATGAAAGAAAAAATTATAAAATTTCGTTATAGCGCAAATGACGATGTGTAGAAAGGACAGAAAAAAAATTAAAACAGTTCCTGAATGAGTGCTGTAAAGTAGCACAAGAAGAGTATAAACGTAAGCATGACTGTGTGAAGAATATAACACACTGGATGCTAACCACGTGTACGGAATTGATGTGATACAAAAGTGGTTTGAACCTCAACAGGAGGCTATCGTGGTAAATGGTAACTGCAGTGGTATCTCTATATAATAATCGTACTATTGCAGTCACAACTCCTGCTAGATATATGTGGAGGTAGAATAAATAAAGACAAATATATGATCATAGATTTTGTACTCCTGTATGATAGTAAAATAGATGTTTAAGGAAAGAGTCAAATTACAACCGGGGAATCCTGTATCTATAACACTGGCGGAGTTGGTGCTCCTTACTCTGGACATACAGTTGAAACAATAAAACGGTGATAGACATTATTATAGGGTTTTTCAAAAGCAATAAAGGGAGCTGAAATATGTCAAGGAACACATTTTGGTTAATGTGGTGGTTAGCTTTTGTCAGGAACGTCACCCCTGGGTGGGGGTTGGAGAGATAACATTTAAAGAATGTGGTGGTTTCAACGGAAGATGATGTATCACTGAAGTGAATGAAGAAATTGTTGAAATATCTCTTTCTAGGAAAATCAGAATTTCGAGTCTAGAGGAAGAGGAATAGATGAGGAAGTAGAGGAGGGGTAACAGAAGACGAAGAAGAAGAAGAAGAAGAAGAAGAAGAAGAAGAAGAAGAAGAAGAGGAGGAGAAAGAAGAGGAAGAAGAAGAACAACAACAACAACAACAGCAGCAGCAGCAACAACAAGAACAACAACAACAACAAGAAAAAGGACAATAACAGCAACAACAATTAAAAGAAGAAAAAGAAATAAAAGAACAAGAAAAGGAACAAGGACAAGACGATGACGGTGATGGTGATGATGATGATGATGATGATGATGATGATGATGATGATGATGATAGTGGTGGTGATAATGATGATGTACAATAAGGCCTAGAAAAAATATGTCCTTATTTTTTTGGTATACAGATAGCTTAAGGATCATTTTGTGTATCAGAGAACCGAGCTGATGTGGTTGTTGAGAATTCGAGAGATTGTAGCTCGTAAATATTCGTGGTTGTCACTGGCCCAGGTCTATGTCACATCTCTAACTTATAACTACACACTATGAACGATGGATATTTCATTCACCTCCTGCGCAGAGATCAAATTATTTCAAGAAACTTACTTCGACAGTTAATTTCCTGATGTCATTGAGATAAATCACCCGCTAATGGATGTACCTGACAAGAGAAAAACTCTGGCAATCGATTCTGCTTTTTGAATACTGATACTTGATGAATATGTTCTCACTTACCTACAAGTATTTACAGAAACACACGCAGGCACACGCACCCAAACACTTAAACACACACTCACACACGCACAAACAAATACACATACACACGCACACATATGGACATGTGAGTATGCATATATTTGTGTGTTTATATATATTATATTGCATTATATTACGTATTCTTTTATCCATTTATGCGTTTCAGCCGAAAAGCTGTGGCCGTGCTTGGGTATCGCCGGTGTAATCACCTTTTCAATGGCCATTCTTAAGCGATTGGATTTTGCTGAATGTGGGGGTTCGATACTGCTACCTTCTTTTGAGTTTCCTACTTTGATGTAGGTGCATCTGGAAACGTTGTCCCAATATAACCCCGAGTTTCTAATGTTTCTCTGCTTAGTTATCTCAGAGGAAATATGCCTAGAGAACTCCATATTTCAGCTCCACTAAAGAAATCTTTTGTAAATAGTATCGCTACGGAATAAACTCAATAAAGTAGGAAGTGCCATAAACTTAGAGGACAATGTCTTTGTGGTCCAACATGTCTTAAACATGAAATTAAAAGTATTTCGCTTCTATATTTTACAGTGTTGAACGCATCATTCTGTTTCAACAAATTAATATCAACAACTTCAAATAATTTGTCCTCCTTATTGATTATTCGTTTCAATCATGATGGAAAAGACAGCTCACGAAATATACTCTATACATTTAGTTGGCACGCTGTCCGTTAGGACGTGGGCTCCGGTTTATCCAATCAACGGAAGAGCCTGCACGTGAAAGTAACGTACAAGTGGCTGAGCATTCCACAGACACATGCACCCATAACATATTTCTCAAGGAGATTAAGGATGTGATAGGGCTATCCCTTTGAGATAGAGACACCTATAAATTTTAGCAGCTACGTGGAGTGAAGCAACGTAAAACATAGTGTGTCGCTCAATTAAAACGCACCGCTAGGGATCGAACTCACGTGAGACGAATATGCTTACCACTAAGCCACGTGCTTTCACTACTCCATACATTTAGTTTTTCTAGCAATACCAAGCTATTGTTAGAGACAAAGTTTGGAGAACTATACCATCTTGTAGACGCTTTATTTATTCAGATGGTAGGATATGATTGGAGATTAGATGTGTCCCTTATTCTTGCCATAATCTTTTCTACTCTAGGCACAAGGCTCGAAATTTTGGGAAGGAGGGCTAGTAGATTTCATCGACCCCAGAACTCAACTGGTACTTAGTTTATCGACCCCCCACGAAAGGATGAAAGGTAAAGTCGACCTCGGCAGAATTTGAACTCAGAACGTAGCGGCAGACAAAATACCGCTAAGCATTTCGCCTGACGTGCTAACGACTCTGCCAGGTCACCGCCTTTCTTCTTGCCATATTGTATCATCGACCAACGACTCGTTCGTTGTGCTGTCAGAGCGTTAATGCAGTCTGTTGCTAATTACATAAAATTTTGAGTAAGCATCCCAATGGTGGCGTGCTAAACACTACAAACAGCAGCATGATTTAGAATTAACAAGCGTGTTTATTTATTCATTCATTTATTTATTCTCCCAGTGTTGAATTCTCAGCGAAAATTGTGGATTAGTTATTAACAGAAGCTTTAATCAAATTGAAAGTGACTTCAAAAAGGAATGGTTTATTATATCTGACAACTCATCCAAACAGGATACGATCAATTAATTTATACATTTCATGAGAAGAAATCAATCAATATATTTATATGTATATCTATCTTTCTGTCTCTCTGTACGTCAGTCTATGTATTTATTCGATATCCAACATTTTTGCTTTGCGCATATATATATATACATAAGTGTGTGTGTGTGTATATATATATATATATACATATGGATAGTTTTATTTCTCTCTCTCTCTCTCTCTCTCTCTCTCTCTCTCTCTCTCTCTCTCTCTCTCTCTCTCTCTCTACATATATATATGTGTGTATGTATGTATACTTATTCATATATATAGATATATACATATATAAATACACAGACAATTATATCACGTCATAACGTGATAGATACACACACAAAGGCACACACAAAGACACACACGCAGACACACACATAAACATATATATAGGTGCAAGCGTTGTTTTGGTAAAGATCTTGCTTCCTAACTGCATAGTTCCAGTTTCGGATCCACTCCTGGCACCTTGAGTGTCTTGTAGCATAGGTTCAGGCTAACCGAAGCAGTGTGTGTAGAATTGATGGACGGAAACTGAAACAAGCCCGTCGTTTATATTTATCTATATGCGTGACTTTTAGTGTGTGTTTGTACCCCATCACCGCATGAGAACTGGCGTCGGTGTGTTTACGTACCCATAACATAACGGTTCGGCAAAAGAAATCGATAGAATAAGTACAAGGCTTTACAAAAACAATCATTACAATAATTACTCGGATCGATTCGTTCAACTAAAATTGTTCAAGGCGGTTCTCCAGCTTGGCCGCAATCTAATGACTGAAACGGGAAATATATATATGTGAGTGTGTGTGTGTGTGTGTGTGTGTGTGTGTGTGTGTGTGTCTGTGTTGTGTGGTTGTGTGTGTGTGAGAGAGAGAGAGAGAGCGGTTCTGTTTGTTAAGAAGCTTGCTTTCCAACTACATGGTTCCGGGTTCAGTCCTACTGCGTGGTATCTTGAGCAAGTGTCTTCTACTAAAGCCTCGGGCCGACCAAAGCTATCTCAGTGTATTTGGTAGACAGAAACTGAAAGAATCCCGCAAAAAAAAAAACAAAAGACGAAAAAAGGTGTATAAACAACAATCAGGTGTATTAGTTTAACGCTCGGAAAGCTGGGAAAGTCTTTTACGTTTCGAGCCTTACGAGGGTCGCTAACGCATGCGCACCTGAAGCATATAGCAAATGCACCGTACATCCACCCATGTTGCACCCACTATTAAATAACTGTGACAGTCACCTTACGAGAAAACTCCTCGATATTTCGGAGCCTTTGATTCTTTAAAGAGTGTTAAAAAATGTCAGTTTTTTAAACTTTACCATAAGTCACAGCCCGTCAAGCGCCATTAAATACAAGTTGCCAGAATGAACGGTCGGGACAGAGCCGGTAAGTTTATTTATAAACAAGATTGCTTTCTTTCAGTCTCGTCTCGTTCGTTTCCATAATCTAATCTGATATTCTGGTCAATCTTGGTTGATGCTAATGAACGTTAAGAGATATATTATTTCATAATATCTTGTAGATATTGATCGAATGAACGTCTCACTTATCATCCGGGTCATATTGACAAATCTGTCTGCGATTGCCTTGCAGAATATATTTACACATGATAAAATTCGATAACAAGAAAAGATTCAACTGTATCTTCGCAAGTTATGTTGTTTCCTGAAATGATAGATAGCTTCAATTCTTAATCAATGAACACAAATTCGAGATGCGACAAGTTTTAATATCAGATTCTATTGATTTTGCAATTAAGAGCGAAGCAATTATATAATAAATATACGCTATCGTGAGAAACTAAATACAGCTACTCTGTATTGCTAACACGTTATTTATCCACTTGGGAGAGATGGAAAGACGGAATCGATGCTAAAGTCTTAGAACACTAAATTACTAATATATATACATATATATATATGTATAT
>NC_068999.1:9142449-9143168 GCF_001194135.2 Octopus bimaculoides | reverse complement strand
ATATATATATATATATATATATATATATATATATATATACAGTGAAAGAGGGGGGAGAAACAGAGAGGGAGATATACAACCAATCACCATATGACAATTTTGTTTGTTTCAGAAATAGGTTCTTCCAAATCGATTCTCAAAGTAGGACAAGATGAGAGATTCTTCTACCACAACTTCAAGAGGACAAAAGAGCGATGTGATTTGGCGAACGAAAACTGTACGGAAGCTTTGCAATTATTTACATTCATCCATAATTAATTACATTATTTAACACATAGACAGATATGTGAACGAATGTTTCGCGTCCCTCATTCTGTTTCAAGTTTTTCCGTTAAAATAATAAATAACCGATTTTTTTTTTCTAGTCCAATCAGAATTTATTTTTCTTCAATATCTTCTCTCCCACTTTTTTGCTTGATCAGTCAATACTACGTGTATTTTCATTAGCATTTCATTACAATCTGTTGAATCGTGTTAACACAATACTTGTATATTCAACTGGACTATTGGCCGTTTTTTCCCTCCATCTTTTTTATTTTGGACTTTCTTATGTCTCTTATTTCTGGAGAAAAGCTTTGCTCGAAACGTAAACCAACCACTCTTTTCTTCTCTGGGCATCTTATTAATACTTTGCATGTACCACGTCCTCGCGTTGTTGTTTTTTCTTGTCTTCTTTTCCGTCTTATTTTTAATTATATATACATATATATATATATATA
>NC_068999.1:9141031-9141783 GCF_001194135.2 Octopus bimaculoides | reverse complement strand
ATATATATATATATATATATATAGGCGGTGGAGTATATGTGTGGTAAGTAGCTTGCTTCCCAACCACATGGTTCCGGGTTCAGTCCCACAGCGTGGTAACTTGGGCAAGTGTCTTCTGCTATAGTCCCGGGTCGACTAAAACCTTATGGGTGGATTTGGTAGACGGAAACTGAAAGAAGCTCGTCGTAAATGTATATATATGTATATGTGCACATGTATGCGTGTCTGTGTTTGTAACCCCCCTCCCAACATCGATTGACAACCGATATTGGCGCGTTTACGTCCCCATAATCTAGCGGTTCGGCAAAACAGCCGGATAGAATAAGTAATAAGCTTACATGCTTGACATGGAGGGTGTTGTGTGTGGCCAGCAACAATAATGAAATTCACTCTTATGATCAGTTGTCTTTCTATCTATTTGGCATAGACATGTTAAATTATCCTGGAAACTTCACAATAATATCACTTGATTAGGCCTTATGAGGCCATTCTAAGACACATCATCAAATTTCGCTGAGTCAACTACATGTGGTAGACTTCAAGGTTGCAAACTTATATAATGTTCGCACGTGACTTTCACACGAGTAATACACCTTATGTTAAATGTATAAATAGCTATTGTACAAAATGAAAAACACTGAAAAAGAAGGCGGAATAGCCATAACCGTCTGGAAGTCATGTGGTTAATTGTATATATATATACCTCCGTAACTCCTGAATTTATGATTATATATATATATATATATATATAT
>NC_068999.1:9140153-9140694 GCF_001194135.2 Octopus bimaculoides | reverse complement strand
ATATATATATATATATATATACATAAATGTAAACGTATATAAGTATATAGATACATATATATGTAAGTATGGATAGATAGATTCATAGATAGAAAGGTAGACAGATAAATATACATGCATACATATACATGTACATATATAACAACGGGTTTCATAAAAACATTGTGATATATAAAGTTGCTCTCCAAAGAGATAGGAATTTAAAATGGTGGCAGAGTAGAAATTCCTATACATTGCGATGATATATTTTTCCTTCCATTTCTTCTTATTTTTCCTTCTTTCTCACAACGAAAATAATTGTATTGTTGTCAGTTTTAGTTCCGCACAC
This sequence comes from Octopus bimaculoides, assembly GCF_001194135.2. Taxonomy (NCBI): domain Eukaryota; kingdom Metazoa; phylum Mollusca; class Cephalopoda; order Octopoda; family Octopodidae; genus Octopus; species Octopus bimaculoides. The sequence continues at coordinate 9,140,366 of NC_068999.1, read as the reverse complement.
CGCTATTAACTTTTATCTTGATATGAAGAGAATACGTTGTCAAGCTTACCCAAGGCCATAGAGTTACAAACAAACATCCATTACTAAGAATTTGCTTCTTATTGGGTGTATTCATTAAACAGTCATGGGAAGACGAAAGCAAATAACACAGTTGCACAGAGTGATTGTGTATGTGTATATATATATATATATATATATATATATATATATATA
>NC_068999.1:9139652-9140143 GCF_001194135.2 Octopus bimaculoides | reverse complement strand
ATATATATATATATATATATATATATATATATATCCGCAGTTTCAGACTAGAGAAGTAGTTAGATATTTATGACTAACAATGTTATTATATTCAACGAATGTTTACTGCTCAATAAGCATGACTAAACGAGCTCGTACATAATATGCTCATATATACGGACGTACGTACGTACACACAAACATACATGCATGTACATATTCACAGACCACACACATAGACACAAAAATACACACACACACACACATCTATATATATATAAATCCATGAGTATATTAATATATATATATATATATATATATATATATATATATGCTTATATATATGTATGTATATAGTCAGTTTTACATACACGAACATTTTCAGAAACTGACACACAAACAGAACACAAACCTTGACACACACACGCATACACCCACTTATAGCATATATATATATACATATATATATGGATATATATATATATATATATAAATATATATATATATATATA
>NC_068999.1:9134668-9137906 GCF_001194135.2 Octopus bimaculoides | reverse complement strand
ATATACATATATACACTTATATATATATATATATATATATATGTGTGTATATATATATCACATATTTTACAAGTTACTTGGTTGTCCTTTTTTTCTTATTCTATTTTTATTTAACACGGTTTGCAATAATGAAGGAATAAATAGTAAGCTTTGAAACAGGAGAAATGATCCTAACTTGCTAGAATGACGCAGCTGAAGTGCATAAGGAGTTTAGTATGTAATTTCAAAAAGATCAATCAAAGCGAGTTGACATCACACAAATTAGAGATGAGTCTGACGCAGATTAAAATTATACGGATTATATATACGAAATACACTTTTTATCCATACAGAAACAAACACAAGCATTCATTGAAAGTCACACATACATGTCAGCAACACACCTGGACATATACACACGTACACACACACACGTACACACACACACGAGCACATATGCACACACACACTCACTTACACTCACGCACACGCACTCACATACATACATACATGCACACACATATAATGCACACGCGCACACACAAGAATATCTTCCGCCTAAGCGTTCACCGTTGTATTTTAAAAGGCTTCGTAGGGAACCAAAGCGACGCATTAATTTTTTTTAACATGGAAGGAACGCTAAATTCCATGCACCAAAGAAAATTCCCAGTATCGCATAGTCATGCACTCAAACACACACACACGCACACACTCACACACACACTCACACGCGCACACACGCACACATAACATAGATATACACTCACATGTACAGAGACAGACACGCCCTGACATACACATACATACAACTCCTTATTCAAATGAGGCACACTCCGGGGACACAGCTGGACACATGAAGGTGGAGGAATATAGAACGCTTGTAAAACTAATGGAATCACACAAAAATAAGAAGAATTAAACCAATAATAACAATTAAAAAAACAACCAAAATATAACATAACTCTTACCTTACATATTTTTTCAGTGTAAACTATGGAGAATGCATCGCGTCCATTTTGTTTGTTCGTTGTTTGTTTTTATTTCGTCATAGGTATCACCTATTATTGTAAATAATCCACAAAGTAGGCGGCTGAAGTTGTTTTAATCCTGGAATAGAAAGACGTATTTGGTGAATATGCGTATCGAAAACTGTATCTAAATTCAACATGGTGATTGCATACAATTCTTTTTTGTTTAATCTTTTTTCTCGTTTTTGGTTCCCGCTTTTTTTTTTTTTTTTTGCTAGTTAGATGTTTCTACCCATCAGAGAACAGGTCTACTCTCCTGTTCATCACTGGACTGCATTCTACTAAGCACTTAACCCATTCTTTCATTCCCGCGAGTGAAAACCTCTTTATCACGATGTTTTCTTTGAAAGCAATGGTCAAATACAAATGGAATTCGGTAAACTTAAACCTGCTATGCATATTTTCCACTCTACTAAGTCCTGTGAGATTTATAAATGTATTCTTGCGCTTCTAAAGACAAAATTACTAAACACACACATCAATGAGATATCAGATAAACACCTTTTGAAAATACAATTCGCAGGTAACAATGAGGGAACCTCTTGTGGCTTGCCACGAAAAAAAAAAAAAGAAACTACGGAGAGGAATTTTTTATATTAGATCTGGACCAGATGACTTTTCTGCCATTTCATCGAAACCTGTCGATATCGCCTGAAATAAGCGATAATAACTGGATAAAAAAATTTAGAATTCTACAACTGCCCTACCCGTTGTATAGTTTGAATGGTCATTTCTTTTCTTGTCCAGGTAGTATAATTTATGCGAAATAAAATTATTTAATTATGCATGTTATTGCCATCTTATTCCTTGTCAAATATAATATTTTCAGTTCGACTAAAAGAATTTGAAAACCATAATTAAAAAGGGATACTAACTATGTAGTCTAGTTTTATGGAAATACAAATTTGTGTATTCCCGCCTAAATTTATTTATTTGAATCTTCGTCTTCCCGATTAGGGATCATTTAAGGTTATATAAAATATACAGATTGTGAATTGTGGTTCTAATGTTATCAATTATGTTCAGCCTCATTGACATGTTGACTATCAAAGTGTATATATTTCATGTCATGATTCCTTTTTTGAATAATATTTGCTGTCTTTAGTCAAATGTGATATAATACAAATAGTTTACAGAGGACAGGCTCGAGTTAAGATACGACAATCAAAGACACTCTTAAACAAATAGCTGTATCAGTCTGCCTCATTACAATTACCTACCAGGGAAAAGATTAATAAATCCCTAGGTAACATTGAGCAGAGAGAGCATGCATTTGTCCCTGTAATAGAAAAGTTCAGCAGGACAAAGTTACAAAGTAAGCTAATTTGCAATGATTCCTTGGGCAGCTTTTAACTTTATACCCCTTTAAACTCATTATACGTGAATGCGAAATGGTACAAAGTGCTGAAATTTTGCATCAACACTTAAATGAATTCAAAGAAGCAGCTTCAATGAGGTTACATACAGAGTATATGTAACCCGCTTCAATTTATATTCTTAAAATTGACTCTTAAAATTTCAGGATTTAATGGAAGTACAAAGACTAGCCACTAGTATACATATTTATATACATTTATGTCTATTACCCATCCACCACTCTCTCTCTCTTTCTCTCTCTCTCTCTCTCTCTCTCTCTCTCTCTCTATTTCGTTCTCTCTCCCTCTCTCTTTCTCATTTACTTACTCAGTCTTGATATATATTTATATAGTTAGGTACATGTTTACATAGGCACGCTTATGCATGGTTAAATAGTCTCACACAAACACAATGATAGACACGCACATAAGCAAACGGACACACGGACACACACATACTGTTTGAAAGGTAGATAGATAGATAAATACATGCATATATACACACATATATTTAGATACATACACAGACAGACAGACAGACAGATAGATAGAAATATATATTTGCATATATTTAGAACCGGAAAGAGAGTGATACAGAGAACTACATAGCACAAACTTTTACATTTACCTGAGTAAGGTACAATTAAGTAGACATACATATATATTGCACGGTATGTTTTCGTCTCCCTCCTTTCTCTCTCACTCTCTTTCTGTCCCATTCATTCTCTATCTGCTCCCTTCTCTCTCTCTTTCACTCTCTCTCTCACTGGGTGCTTGTATGCTTATATGTATGTGCATAATGTATCTTAACGCATCTAAAATATAGCTTGAGGACTCCACATGTAGCTTCCAATTCTTATATATATATATATATAT
>NC_068999.1:9130502-9133131 GCF_001194135.2 Octopus bimaculoides | reverse complement strand
ATATATATATATATATATATATATATATATATATACATAGGGATAGTTAAGAGAGCATGTGTGTATGTATATACTTGTGTAATTTTGTAGAAATTTAAACGTAAACAAGCACAGATACAAAAGGTCTTACAGCGACAACTGTTATGAATCCAATTACACTTGTGACCTATATATTGGAACCATGCTGCAAGAGGTTTCGCCTTTAAAATATTCTTTTAAAATATCTAATTCTTAATATTGTGCTTCATTTGCTCAATTTGGTGTTTAACCCGAAAGATAGGCTCTCACAGTCGCTTTTAGATGCATATACAGACTGATAGAGACGCCGGAGTACTCACTCACAAACACACACAGACAGACATACGAACACTCATACATATACGCATGCACACAGGCACTCAAACGCACTCAAACACGTACAGACAGATTTACAAACATGTTCAAACGATATGATTTGAATGTTTGCATGAAATTCAGAAAGTGGAAGCTTAGGTTTTTGAGTGTTATGTGTGTATGTGTGTCTATGTGTGTGTGTAACAGAAAGAGAGAGAAAGGGGTGAGAGAGAAAAAAGGAAAGAAAGAAATAGAGAGAGGGAGCAAGGGTAGAGAGACAGATACATAAAGCGACAAACATACAATAAACGCTGACAAGGGAAGAGAGATTCTTAGAGTGTGGTCTTACATACACATATAACTATCATTCTAGTTACTCACAAACGCACACGCAGTCACGCGCACACATATATACACACAGACACTCACACGCATATATATATATATATATATATATATGTATATATATATGCAGAGAGAAGGAGAGAAGGAGAGGGGCAGACAGAGAAGAACAAACCGTCATAAGGTGCATGTGGACAAGTTGACATGGAGCTAATGTGGCGTCAGGAAGAGAATATAATTTACACCCCATAGAGAGCCTTAAGGTTTGAATTCTAAAATCTTTAAGAATGCATAATTTTTAATTAAGTTAATGTTGCTTGTGATTATGAGAGCGACGTTGATGACGGAGTGCTTAAAGATTTTCATGATAGTAATGACGACAATTTGAGGCATTGGCTGCATACATACATACATACATACATACACACATAAATACAAACACACATCCATCATCCATATATACATACATATATACATACTTATATACTTACATTTATACATCATACATACATATATATATATATATATATATATATATATATATATATATATATATATATATGATTGGAAAATGGTTCCGCGGAGGCAAAATTGTAATAGATTATTTTATTTCTATACTAGTTAGTTTCAAGATAATAAATGGTAAGTCTTATTGAGAATTAATAGCGAGTGTTACCTATAGGACTTATTGAAATTCTTGAAAAAGTAATGCTAATTCCGTTGAGTATACAAGTACGTGTGTGTGTGGGGGTGTGTGGGGGTGTGTGTGCGTGTGCGTACGTTTGTGTGCGCGCGCGAGCGTGTATACATATATACACATATATGTATATAAATGTATGGATATATAGAAAGAGACAGACAGACAGACAAATAGATAGATAGATAGATAGATAGATAGATAGATAGATAGATAGATAGATTCGTTGGCATCCTTTTGTCTCGGGAGACAATGGATTTGCGCATTCTGGAGAGGCAAATCAAAGATTCCTCTCCTATTTTGCGCGAGGCCTGGGCTAGATGTAATAAAATGCTGTGTAGCCCAATCGCCAGGAGTCCCCTCTCTCTCGACGTTACTGACGTAGTCCAAAGGAGTGCAGAGCATTACGTTTGGCACAAGCTTGATGGTTGCAGGAGCTGCCGGAAGAGTGTTGAGTCGAACACTAAACCGCATACGGGGCACCACTCGGGATTTTTTAGAAGGTTGTCTCCGTCCCGTAACCCTGGATGGGCTCCCACACCGGGTACTGTCAGCCGGAGCCAGCTGAGCCCGAGACTCATGTCAGGAATGGTCGTCACTACCTGAGGTAGTGAAGAAAATCGCTACCGTGAAATATTTCCTCTTAATGTATGTTTATAAGCAAATTACCTTCAACTATTTCTTCATTACAAGTGTATATAGGTATACGTTCTTCTGCGTCCGTTTATTCTTATTTCGGTTGGCAGTGAATCATGTGAAAGAGATTTCTTTGTTATTTCTTGTAAATGTTCGACCACCTACAGTCTCTGATTTTTGGCTTGTTATGATGAAGAGTATTGCTTAGTATGTATGTTATCCAGAATGCTTCATAATCTGGTGTGCTGGAAACCAATTGCATGACGTGACTTATAGTAATTATGTTATGACGCTTATAAGTGGTAGAGAGAAGGCCTGTAACGGACTGTGTGGGCAGAATTTAGAGCTAATCATCTGAAATTATTATTAATTATTGAATCCGATGCTGATGAAGATAATGTAAAATGATTAGGATGATGACAGCGTAATAACGGTAATGTCACACGCACGGATTTGCAGACATATGAAGAAATATATTAGAATTAGCAGACACGTACATAAACACAGCTGTAAATCATTGATAACACGCAAATAACATTCGTAAACTCATGTGTGTGTGTGTGTGTTTATCTGCATTTATGCAAGCATAAAGCATGTGTATATATATATATATATATATAT
>NC_068999.1:9126270-9130120 GCF_001194135.2 Octopus bimaculoides | reverse complement strand
GTGTGTCGATAAGCCAGCTGGAGGAGATGTCCTCCTGGGGCTAAAAGCAACAGTAACATCCACCCCTAGGGGTCAGCCACACTTAAGTGGCAATATACTACACTTTATATATATATATATATATATATATATATATATATTAATGTATATATGAGCGTATATATATATATATTTATGCATGTACATATATCTGTATATATATATATATGCATGCATATATACATTATACATATATATATATTACATGCTAAACACACACACACACACACACACACACACACACACATATATTCAACATACAGCAGAAGGATTAATCAATGTTTTTAGTAGAGTACATTCATTTTTAAAAGTAAAATCTTGAATTGCGAAATTTCGGATTCCTAGACATCATATAATTTTAATAATAAATATGACACATTATTTTTAACCACTATGCCATATGCCCGTGTTCATATTAGGGCAAATAGTGTATATTTACTAAGTGAAGGACATTTTCTTTAGTGTACTTTGGTTCTCTATAAAATTATCGTCTGCTACTTACATTCATTACAGATATATATGTACGTACGTGCATAGATATATACGTACATAGACATATGTACGCACGTAAACAAACACACGCGCACACACATATATGAGCATTCAAAAATAAACTCATACTTATATATTCTTTTCTAGTCTAGGCACAAGGCCGGAAATTTTTGTGAAGGGGGCCAGTCGATTAGATCGACCTCAGTAGGCAACTGGTGCTCCATTTATCGACCTTGTTAGGATAAAAGGCAAAGTCGACCTCGGTAGAATTTGAACTCAGAACGTCAAAACAGACGAAATACCGCTATAAATTCACATATATGTGTTGAAACGTCGTCGCGAATGCATTTATTTGTGGCCTTTTGCTTATTTCAAGACACTTTTGCACATATTTCGGATATTTTACATCATGATAAAAAGCAAAACTCTATACTGGCAAAACTATCAGCACACCCGTATAAGTATCGCCTCTGTCTGATTGCGCACGCACATATGTGTAAAAGGTGAAGCACACACGACTGAAGACATAAATATAGACATAACGCATATGATAAATAAGTTAATAGACACATAGGTAGATGGACAGATTGTCCGATAGATAGGTAGATGGATGGATGGATAGATAGATAGATAGATAGATAGATAGATAGATAGATAGATAGATAGATAGATAGATAGATAGATAGATAGATAGATAGATAGATAGAGAGGCATGCAGGAACGAATGTAGATATAAATATGGCTGCCGATTTTTCGCTAAACTAGATATATATAAATGTACGTTTTAGCTTATCTAACTTCATCTCGCGCTCTCTCCCACGCCGTGTGTGTACTTATCGCTTTCAAATTTTGGCACATATGAATCTATCTTTCCATACATTGGCTCCTTTATAACTCTATGTCCCAATGCCTCTCTCAACCTCTTGGTCTCTAAATACATACAAACATGCATAATATATATATATATATACACGAATGTATATATATATATATATATATGAGTGTGTACGTGTATCTGTGCGCGTATATATATATATATATATATATATATATATATATCGTGGAGAATGTGAGAGGAAGATGGGGAATAAGGAGGGAGACAGAAATCTAGTAGGGTTTTATTTTTCTTTCATGCCAAATCAAAGTCACACGTGACACAATGTATCGCTCATATTGAGATATCGTTATTGAGATGTCAGTTGAGATAAACGCGATACTGTCGATAGTACATGAATTATTACGTAGAGTTTATCTTGACATTCTGCAATGACAAATAATACCTCGCTTTTGTTTCACAAGTAATATGGATAACAATAATCAATAATTAAGCTCTTTATCCTCTCATCAAAAGACAACATCATATTCCCTTCTTTTGTATTATAACTGCGATAAATTCAATTTCACAATTGATATATTGATATCGACAGGAATGAATATTAGAAAATGAGAGAGAGCCCATATATGTGTGTGTGTGTGTGTATATATATATATATATATATATATATATATATATATATGGGCTAATACATACGCATACGCAAACACACAACACACATATACATATATATATACACATATATAATATATGTATATACACATATAATATATATATATATATATATATATATATATATATTCACATACGTAGAGAGGGAGGGAGAGAGGGAGCGAGTGAGAGAAGGAGCGCTAAAAAATAATCTATATTTCGTAAAAAAAATTATTTAGTGTTATCGTATTCAGCATTTCGATGTTGAAGAAAAAAAATATATATTTATATTGTTGTTGCGGTTATTCTTTTTATTTGTATTAGAATCTCCTTTTTTGTTTTCCATTTTTGCTCTCATATAGAAAACAATTATTATCTCGCGAGACATGAAAAATTTTAACTGTTTTCCACAAAGATATCTATCATCCTAAAAACACTGGAAATGTCTATCATTCTTCATGTTTTGTTTTGTTTTTTCTGTATTTTATAATAGTTTTGAAAGTTTTTAGCTTTGATTTTTCCTTTAATATTTAAGGCATAATACGTGTGGCTTCGGTTCCAAATTTCATATCTCATAATAACTATCATGATATTTAAAAAGTATATAGATAAATAAATGAATAAATGAAAACCTGATTGTAAAACATAGCGTTGCAATACATTCCTTCTTTGCTTTATTCCATTCCTTTATTGGGAGAATCAGTAGAGCAACAGATTAAATTCTTCGTATTATCTATATAAGTACTTTTGTAGTTTGTGTTCAAATCCCACTGATTTACGGATTCGGTCTTGCATTAATTTCAGCGGCGTTCATTTGTATACAAGCACTGCGATCAGGCTTCTTTTCTCATGTATGTTCTTATTCATTTCCTTATAGAAATAGAAATATGAAACCTGTGAACCAGAATACAGACAGACAGAAAGACTGACGGACAGACAGACTGACTGACTGACAGACCTGGGGTGGAGAGGTCAAGTCACTGATGATGTTGAAAATAGAGACAAAAAGGACTTTGGTAAACACAGCTGATTGCTGAAATAATTGAGTGAACGATTGATTAAACATTCGATTGGGTAATTATTTATGCACGTAGTGGACCAGGAGCAGAGCGGTAACACGGCGTTGATTAGTGACGAAAGGACTATGGAAACCTTAACTTATTGACTGATTGACCGATCGAGCAATAAAACAATCGATTCGTTGTTTGGATAAATAGTGAACAAAATGAAAAAAAAATGGCCAAGAAGTGAAATAGAAACAGAGCGTGTGTTTATTGTTGAAATATATTTGCTAGCGCGATACAACTCAGTATGTTTTAAGACATGAGTTCACATCAAAAATATTGTAAACCTAATACACAAGTGAAAAGTAGATACTATCGTTAAAGACACTATTTGTCACTCTCGGGTCATAAAGTACGATCGATCTGCCGAGTTTTTGCCATTTTTCTCAATATACCAGCGATTAAATTATTTATTTGCCTCACCATGGTAAGAATAGTAATTTATAACTATTATAGAATAAAGGGCCTCAGATAAAACTGATTTTGTTTATCGTTATTTGCATAAAAGTGGGTATTGGTAACGCAAATAATTGAATAAAGGAAATGCGATATTATATCCTTTTCTAATATAGGCACAAGGTCCGAGATTTTGGGGGAGGGGCCCAGTCGATTAGATCCACTCCAGTACGTAACTGGTACTTAATTTATCATCCCCGAAAAAATTACATAACTTTTGAGTTATGTAGAAGACTAAAACACAGTAGAACGTAAGAAATACTGCAGGTTATTATTTTGCTAAAAAAAAAAGGCAACGATTTACGTGAGAATG
>NC_068999.1:9118063-9122399 GCF_001194135.2 Octopus bimaculoides | reverse complement strand
ATATATATATATATATATATAAAAATATATTCATTTATACACCATAATATAATTTTGCTTTTCGTAACATAGATATACATACTAAATGATGAATATATAGATAATCCTTAAACAAAGGCAATAGTTCTTCAGAGCCTTTCGCATTGGTGGGGCTCCTCTTATGAAACACATGCTTCACCACTTGTGTTAAGTCATTAAGCTTCATCATACGTCTTTTCTCTGATTTCTTTTCGAATTTCGCCAGTCTTTTTACACAGTTCGATTGCCACGGGGGTCAACTTTACATTTCGTCAAATTTGGGTCGATAAAGTAAATACCAGTTAAGCACCAAGGTATATCACATCGACTTACTCCTTACCTGCAATTTTCTCATCCCGTACAAAAATTTGAAACCATTATTATTATTATTATTATTATTATTATTATTATTATTATTATTATTATTATTATTATTATTATTATTGAGCGAGAGAGCAGTGCATGTCATGAAAGTTACACTGGGGTAAAATATACGAAGCCCATTATACCCATCATGACTACCCGTCTGATAAGGGTACATCAGGCACCTGCATCACAACCATACGTGCGCGATATGGTGATCTCATATCAAGATAAACAGCGCTTGACCTCGCAGGTGGGGCCCAGTTAGAATTTTTTTTTTTGGCCCATCGCAGAAGAAAGAAGTGAGATCCTCACTTTTGCCGACACCACCACCACAGCTACAGTAATAGCAAAAGCAACAACAAATGCAACAGCAAAAACTAGAACGATAACAATGGAAGCAACAGAACAAGCAGAAAACACACCACCATCTATGACAAAAAACAACAGAATCATAAACTCCTAAAACAACAATAACGTTATCAAGAGAACAACAGTAAAATCTTCCCGAAGACATGCCCCTCCCGTTTTCCCACCCCTCAGACATGTTCTGTGGTGTATGGACGATAAATAGCCTGAATGGCAAAACGTCAGCACGTCTAACAGAAGATAAAGAGACAACATCACACCAACAGCAACACAAAAAACTGGTAGGTATGATGGAAGTAGGGGAGACAGCTTTGAGAAACAATAAGCACCAAGCATAACGGCAGCTACACCAGTAGAGTCAACAACAGCCTCGGCATCACTACCATTACCACCATCGCTATCACGGATACCGCCATTACAAGCACAGCATAATTCAAACGCAACCCTTAGACAGTAGATCTAAACACTGGCAAAATTGAAACGTCATTAACGATACAACAATAACTACGAACAAGAAAGAACTAATGGAACATTTATACAACCGTACAAACATCATACAGTGATTTCATCACACCAACAAACCACACAATACACATAAAATTCATTCGAACAACCAAAAATACACAATACCATAAAAACTGAATATCCTGAGGAATGTCTATAAAAGTATGTATAGGGAACTGCTTGTGGAAACACTCACATATAGCCATAAGGACGGAACATCCATATCCTCCTCCCCAACAAAATCACTGTAAGTAACTGTTTCTGCTTCTATTCCTTAATCTAGCATGAACGTCCTCAGAATAGGCAGTATAGATGCCCGAGGCCTTGGTTCGTCTTGAAAAGAGGGCCACATACTCAACGACCGCAGACCATTAAGTATACATGTTGTAGACGTAATTGAAAACCAGAGTCTCAGAATCTCCAGGTGAAGAAGAATTGCGACCAGTACGAAGAGGATGACCAATCTCACCCAGAAATGGGCCGAGAGAAAGGGATAGCCCTGCAAGGTCAGGCAGAGGTGGCGTGCTAATTTTTCTGCCAGCTCGCCGATTTTTAATTTGTACTATATTTTTTCTACTCTAGGCACATGGCCCGAAATTTTGGGGGAGGAGGCCGGTCGATTATATCGATCCCAGTACGCAACAGCTACTTCGGTGCAATTTGAACTCAGAACGTAAAGCATTTCGCCCGGTAAGCTAACGTTTCTGCTAGGTCGCCGCCTTAACCTTATAAGATATTATCTGGGGTTATCTGTTTCTAGTAAGATGCTAATGCTATAAAGTACAGTTCACACTTTATTTAACACCTTCTCAATAAAAATTAACGACTAATTTGTTAGTTTGGCGTATCCAATAAAATTCTTCCCATGGTTGACATTTGCGATGGACATCATTCGTGTACAAACGAACACATACGTAATTGAGTATGTGTGTGTGTGTGCTTGTAGTCATATGTATATGAATATATATGTGGGTATGTATTTGTGTGTGTATGTATGTGGAAGGGGTGCGTGGGTGTGTGAGGCCGGGAGTGCGCGCGTGTATGCGTGAGTATGCGTTTGAATGTCTGTGTACGTGTGCGTGTCTCTGCATATATGTATGTGTGTGCAAATACATATACATATACGTATGTGCATGTACATATATATATATGTCAGCACGTATGTGTATATATATTTATGTATGTATGTATGTATGTGTGGATAGATATACGCCTATGCAAAAACAACTTGAACATCACTGATCTAATGCATACACATACACAAACACCATCACACCACACAAGGACACACAACCACGCACACTCACACAAATCCATATACACTCGCAACAACACACACACACACACACACCGAGCCTGCTCAGAAATATCGGTGGAGAGTAAAGAATAAAAGATGAACATTACGTTAATGTAGAAAGGCGTGATGTAAAATGTTTGAGCTTCATAATAGAATCATCTGAGGTAAGCATCATGATGTATAAGTGAATATCGCTTGGTGCTTATTTTTTATGTCCCTTTATTTGTGTTTTGTTTTGTTTTTTTGTTGTTTTTTTTCATCATCCTCTGGAGATGATCGATCAGGTCCTATAAAACGGAGGAGTCAGGGAGGAGCCGGGAATAGATAAATTGTACTGATGACAGACCAAAATGCAAACGAAATTATAGACAGCTGTCATATTGTTGATGGAAGTCACTGGTAAAACAACTTAGCGAGGCAAACAAACAGATAGAGCGAAAGTAACATAGTAATTAATATATATACGTGTGTGTGTGTGTGTATGTTTGTATGTGCGTGTATGTGTGCATGTTTGAGTGTGTGATGCATATATATATATATATATATATATATATATACACGCACATACATATATACATTTTATATACATAAATATATGTGTGTGTGTGTGTGTGTGTGTGTGTGTATACACATATTATATACATTCATAAACACAAACACATATATATTTTTATACATATGTGTATGTGTGTGTGCGTGTGTATGTATGCTTGTGTCTGTGTGAGTTTTTATATACAAGTAAGTGTGTTTGTGTTTGTATGCAAGGATGTGTGCTTGCGTATGGTTAAAGACGCCATCTTTTAGCAATGGTAACGGCAGCGAGACGCTCATACGAATCGGTCGAGAATATTAGAAGTTTGTTGGAAATAGATACACCGGGAATATGCTGCAAAAAAACAGAGCCATAGATGTAGAATGGAACACTATACAAGCACGCATAGACATACACATGCACACTCACACAAACCCACAAACACAGGCCTATGGTCTGGTAATGAGACATTCACGCAGAGGCGACCACAAGCATACGGCGCCGCACGCGAATACACGGCAACATATGGAGCATGCGTGTACATCTTTATATATACACAATCATATCGAGTAGGAAGATGAATGTAACCAGAAATATATATATATATATATATATATATATATACACACATACATATATATTAATACATATGTAGACCAAGATCCATATACACATAAATATGTGTATATATATATATATATATATATATATATATAGAGAGAGAGAGAGAGAGAGAGATAGACAGATAGATAGATAGATAGATAGATAGACAGATAGATAGATAGATAAATTTGTATGCCTAATTGTGCATATACATACACACACAGACGCACACAAAGCACAAGACACATATGCATGTACAGAAGCCCACACGCACACATAGTCCAACACACACGTATGCATGTGTGTGCGTGAGAGTGTATGTGTGTGTGTGTATGTGTGTGTGTTTCTGTGTGTGTGTGTGTGTGTGTGTCTGTGTGTGTGACGCTAAGGGCAGAGATATTAGATACAGACATAAAGAGAAAAGTAGATAAACAGACAGACAGACAGATAGTCAGATAGATAGATAGATAGATAGATAGATAGATAGAGAGAGAGAGAGATAGATAGATAGATAGATAGATAGATAGATAGATAGATAGATAGATAGATAGATAAACCGTACAACTTTCGACGGATGTTGGCAGTCAATGATGGCATAATTTGCAGGAAATGAATGCTAATGTAATCCGTTTGATCTTGTAGCGATGTCG
>NC_068999.1:9114209-9117388 GCF_001194135.2 Octopus bimaculoides | reverse complement strand
ATATATATATATATATATATATATACGTCTCTGTATGAACATTGACAGACAGCCATTCTCACACACTCGCATTGACACACTTACTCACACACACACACACACACATATACGTACACGCGTGCATATGTATCTATATACATATATGTACATTGGTAAACTTATACAGATGTGCGTATATAGAAAAATCAGCTGCGGCATGACCACAGCCGCATGGCTCTAACTTACAGACGAATAAAGGAATAAAAAGAACAAATACGCAAACACATACACACCAAAGCCGGCACACACACACGCACAAACCTTATGGCAGTTTATATGAACAAACTTCTAGTACCATATATATTCAATATACATAAATATATATATATATATATATATATATGTATATATATGCATACATTGAAATGAATGCATAGAAAAATTATACTGTCTGTAAGAGATAATACCCGGTAACCTCATTTTGTAACGTTAGCTTATGGTAATCAATCATAAAACGTTAAACTTAGCAAATTCAATTGTCCGCAGACCATTTTCGAATATACATGTTTTATATGTGTGTATATGTATGTGGTTGTCTGTGTGTGAATCTCTATGTGTATGTGATTGAGTGCGTGTGAGGTTATATATATATATATATATATATATATATATATATATGAATTATGATGTGCTCGGTGTTAAGCCGCTCATTAAACCAAGACCAATATCTGAATTCACTGCCATTTGTGGCATAATGAATACATTTCTTCATTCTAACCAACTACCGATTTGTATATCAGTTTATGCTTAGGCGTTATTTAATATATAGTTGCATATAATTTGCAGCGCATATACATATGTGTGTGTATGTGTATGCGTGCGTGAGTGTATATGTATATATACATATATATAATATAAATAATATATATATATATATGTATGTGTGTGTGTGTGTGTGTGTGTGTGTGTGTGTGTGTGTGTGTTTGTTTGTGTGTGAATCTCTGGGTAAGGACATCACCAACTGTAAACAACATAAACTACGAAAACAAACAGTTTTAATACACAAACAATGAGAGAGAAAAACAGGACAAGTAACACAAAGAACGACCCTTCATCTGTTGTTGACTGTCTTTCTACTCGTTTCGAGCATTCAACGACAGTATATGTATGTATGTATGTGTGTGTGTATATGTATGTATGTATGTATGTATGGATGGATGTGTACGTGTATGTATGTTTGTACGTGTGTATATTTATAGGTGCAGGTATGGCTCTGTGGTAAGAATTTTGTATCCCAACTAGCTTGCAGTGCCGTCTCACTGCATAGCCACATTGCTGAGTGTTATGTGTTATCGCCACGAGCTGACGTAAAGCCTTTTGCGTGGAATTGCTTAACGTGAACGGAAGGAAATCCACCGTATACACACACACACACACACACACACACACACATATATATATATATACACACACACACATATATATATATATATAAATATATATATATATATATATATCGTCTGGGCTATGATAGGTCTTTGTATATTTTTGTTGGTCGTAATTATTCATACTAATATGTAATTCCTCACGAAGAATCTAATTTTTATTTCAAGAAGAATTTTTCGTCATCGCAATCCTACCAGCATTGTCATCAGTAGCACCAACGTTATTGCTTAGCCATCGCCATCACCCACGTCACCACCACCACCACCACAGCAAAAAAAAAAAAATCATACAACCCTACCATAGTCCTTCAGCGGGAAACAGGGAAACATGGATGCTCAGAATCGGTAATAAGTCTGGTACAAATGAATATGGAGGAGACTAGAAGCGACTACGAGTGCGTTGGGTTTTGTAAAGGACTTCATACTGAAAATAAGATTGGAGATAAGTGAAGACAAGAAGTTTAAGAAATAATCGATGTAGTGTAGGTCATTTAACGGTCAAACACGAAGCAAGTCATACTGGGATACAAATCGATAAATGCTGTGGATCGATAAATGCTCCAGCTAGGATTCGTTTTAATCAAATATCATTAGGTCAACGTGTACCCTTCCCCAACTAAAGAGATAATGCAAGTCCTATGGCCTTGTGGTCAATCGTAAATTATAAAGTCCCTTGAAAAACTTTCGAAGAAGAATTAAGCAGAAGGACTTGTACTTATGATCGAATGTCGATGGTTAAATATTAGTGATTAGTCGATCCGGTAAATAGGGGTCTCACATCAGTGAGGGGTGGCAAGTGCGGGGTAAAGGTATCGAGAGAAAGGTCTAGAAACGGTGCATTGTCTCCTGATGGCCTCTGCTTAATCAGGGCCGATTTCTTCGTTGTCAACGTCGTTGTTATCATTTTTAACCGAATTGTCATTATCATCAAATTAATCATCATCGCTAACTTGTCAACGCAGATGCTGCTGCTCCTGCTTCTACTGCTACTACTACATCTGCGATCATCACAACCACCACGACAACTACCATCGCTACCACCCTCGTCGGTTGTGATACTGCCGCGGTGATAGTAAAATTAAAGGCAACGATACCAAAAGATGTATTTAGGTCGAAAAATTAAAGTTTCAGAATTAATGAGAGCGGGGATGGGTGCGGGAAGAGTGAGACATAAAGAAAGAGAAGACTGGGAGGAAGGGAGGAGGAAAAGAGTAAGAAAGAACGAAAGGTAGACAAAGAGAAGGGGGAAAAAATAAAAATATAAAAGCGCCCTTTTAAATCCTAGCCAGGCTCATGGGCCCGGTTTCCCGGTTTCAATGGCGTATTCAATGACAATACCACTTTCACCACTGCAACCTATACCACAACCACAATCAAAGCCATTGCCATCAATACAACCCTACTACAATTAATGCTACTACTGCTACAACTACCCCCACAATAACAACTACTACTACTACTACTACTACTACTACTACTACTACTACTACCACTGCAGCCATTACTACCATCACAACTACTACTACTACCCTCACAACAACAACTACTACCACTACTACTTCAACCACGACTACCATCACAACTACTACCACCACCACCACCACCACCACTACCACCACTACTACCACTACTACTACTACTACTATTAATACTACCACCACTTCACCCCACGACTGGCTTAGGTAGGAGTTGTGTTACACCGCCGCGACACCATCACTGAGGTGGATATGGAGCTACACTAACTCCACCACCACC
>NC_068999.1:9113414-9113932 GCF_001194135.2 Octopus bimaculoides | reverse complement strand
CACTACCACCACCACCACCACCACCACTATCATCATCACGAAGACCATCCCCAGCCCCCCCACGCAAACACCCACCGCAACCGGCACCACCATCGCCATCACTGGAGCAACGAAACAACTGATGTGTGCTTCCAAGCTCAAAATCATAACGGAAGTGACTCACTGTGGGTAGCGGAAGTACAATTAATTTGTCTAAAATGGGTCGAAATTGGAAACAATAGCGCTGAAATATGCAGTTTTCAATGTGCCTTGATGATGGTACTGGTGTTGTTGTTGTTGTTGCTGCTGCTGCTACTGCTGCTGCTGATGCTGCTGCTGTTGGTTTCGCTGTTGTTCTTCTTCTTACTGTCGCTGCTCTTATGACTGCTGCTGCTGTCGTTGCTACATTTATTACTGTTGTTGTTGTTGTTGTTGTGGTTGTTGGCTGTAAAGATGGCGGCAGTTGGTGGAGGTGGATGTGGTACTATATTCTCGGTGGTGTAGGTGGTGGTGGTGGTTATGGCGGTGGTGGTGGTGGT
>NC_068999.1:9111323-9112205 GCF_001194135.2 Octopus bimaculoides | reverse complement strand
GGTGGTGGTGGTGGTGGTGGTGCTAGGCGTTATTATTGTTACCAGTGTTCGTGATCGTGTTGTTAGTGTCGTCTTTTGGCGTCTGTTATGTTGCTGATGATAATGTTGGTGTAGGTTCCCGGTGTTGCTGTTGTCGTTTTTATTGGTGCTGCAGATGGCGCTGGCGTAGGTGCTGATGATGGCATTGTTAATGCGCTTGATTGTCGTTTTCAAATCTGGTGACGATGATGATGATGATGATGACAGCGACGACGACAACGATGCGGAGGAGGATCGCGACGGCGATGATGAAGGTCACGAGGAGGAAGAAGAGGAGGAAGAAGAGGAGGAAGAAGGGGAGGAAGAAGAAGAGGTAGAAGGAGAAGGAGGGGAAGTGAAAGAGAAAGAGGAAGGAGAAGAAGTGGAGGTGAAAGAGAAAGCGGAAGAAGGGGAGTTAGAAGAGGAAGAAGGGGAGGTGAAAGAGAAAGAGGAAGAGGAGGAGAGATGGAAGAGAAAGAGGTGGGATAGAAAAGAAGAGGAGGTGGAAGATGAAAAGGTGGAAGATGAAAAGGTGGAGGAGAGGGGAGGATACTTTGGTGGCTGTGGTGGTGATGATTGTAATGAAAACGATGTTAAAGAAGGAGGAGGAGGAGGAGGGGTGGATGAGGAGGAGGAGCAGGAGGAGGGGAGGAGCAGGGGGAGGAAGAGGAGGAGCAGCAGGAGCAGGAGGAGGAGGAAGAGAATGACCACGACGACAATTGCAACGACGAAGAGGATGACAATGATGAATGCGATGTCTACGTTGATGATAAAATCGTTTTAGATAATAATAATAATTATTATTATTATTATCATTATTATTATTATTATTATTATTATTATTGGTGTTGTTATTATTATTAT
>NC_068999.1:9109824-9111222 GCF_001194135.2 Octopus bimaculoides | reverse complement strand
ATATATATATATATAAACACACACACACAGTGATACTTCAATTTATATGAAGATCCTCTTTAAGAGACACTGGGGTAACTAGTTTTATTTTTCAAGCAAAAGATCCAAATTTTGAACGTTTCTCTCACCAAATGCTTCTGCGTGTTGCGTAGAAATTTATAGAGAGTAAAGAAGAGTTTCTTCTAAGCATACAACTCTTGACTTGTTTTTTAAAAGGAAATCTGCAAGTCCGTCTAGGAGTGCTTCTGAATCAGCGATCGCGTCTACAAGTTTTCTCCGTTTTATCGTGTTCTCGCTCTTCTTTGCTTACTTTCTTCCAAAAATTGAATGCGCTTAGCTTAGAATTTTGATGCCTACCAATTTTGAAGAGTGTCAAGTGTAAAAGGCCGAAACAGTAATGATGATTGGAAGCTTGACTGATGAAAGAAAGCCACAAATGTTCAGTCTTTTTCCTGTCCGTCTTTGAATCGCCTCTCTATCCGTATGCTTTTATTACCGTCCGTTACATTCTTATACCGTTTTTGGATTTATATATATAGACATAGAAACACACGTACATACACAAAAGATATGTACGTAGATAGAGAGACAGAAAGATAGACATACAGGCAAGTATACCACTCAGCAGACGATAATGACAAGAGCCAATTAACTACAGACAACGCAAAGCTGTTATGCTGCATATTTTGGATAATTTGTGCGACTTAATCACATACCTTTATGTTCTGAATAGGAATGACGACAGACGACATAGCAATGCATCGTAGACAAATCGTAGATCGTAGATAAAATCGATGTACGTCATCGAATGTCGACCAACCAATACAGAATATTCGATCACAATCAGAAAAAACGAAACACTTATAAAAGACTTAATTGGTTGTACCAAGTCAAAGAAAACCAAAGTTTAAACGGAATAGTGATTACAAGGCTGAGACATGAGTCTGTCGATCAGCCAAATTTAATACCGGACGGCGAGTTGCTTCGCGATACGACCCGCTTTCCATGTCTCTTTGAGATGTCGGATCTTAGCAGATAATGTTACTGTCACACTGCAAGGCAGGACTTGTTTCTACTCTATGAAATTAATAATGTACATAATAATAATGATGATTAGTATTGATATATTAATAGTAATAACAAAGATAATAAATGATCTTAACACACACGTATATATGCATACATACATACACACACACACACACACACGCACACACACATATATATATATATATATATATATATATATATATATATATAGACATACATATACATACAAACATACACATCTATAAATACGTATATAAGTATATAAGTATAGAACCGTGTGCACTCGCGCTTTTTTGTCGGTGATGTATATATGTATGTATATATATATATATATATATATATATATAT
>NC_068999.1:9108932-9109719 GCF_001194135.2 Octopus bimaculoides | reverse complement strand
TGTGTGTGTACACATACGTACATATAAATACAAATATATATCTTATGTATATACATTTACGTGCGTGTGTGTACGTGTGTGTGTGTGTGTGTGTGTGTGTGTGTGTGTGTGTGTGTAGAAACCCGTGTACATTGATTCGCACACGTACACAGATACAGCAACACACTTTTATAATTACAGTAAAAAGAGCCCCGTATTTGCAAAGATTATAAAGTTATAAAAGCATATTGTACAAAACTTATGTATATTCATAGAGTTTTGAACAAAAGGGGTTTCTACGGATATCGATGGTGTTAGCAATGGAAAATAGAAAAACTAAGAATTGATGACGATAGGGGTGGGCTGTGAGGAAGTGGTTAAAAGGGGTGTGTGCCAAGAAAGTAGCTTATAGCAGCTAAGAAGAAACGGTAATATGACAAAAAGATAGAGAAGAGAACGAACACCTGTTTCCATTCTTCTCAACTCTTTGGAGATTACTTCCTTTATCAAAATTATTAAATCTCCGTTAATCCGAAGTAACTTTTCTAGTCGAGGCGCTAATCCTTTCTAACAAAAGCGGCCTATACGAGTGAATGATGTCCGTATGAGCATACAAATACATTCATGCTCACACATACACACGCACATACACAAACACACACACATGCACATATACACATACAAACATAAACATACTCACACACGCACATATATTCAGAAAAGCAGACACACATACAGATATAAACAGACTAACACCTACGTACGCACACATGAACACACACACATAAAAATATATACACACTCATAT
>NC_068999.1:9107831-9108444 GCF_001194135.2 Octopus bimaculoides | reverse complement strand
CGTGTATATATATGCATGTATGTATTTATAACACATATATAATACATACTTAAAGGTGATATAAATAAGAGTATCTAAATCTTTATATATACATCCTCTCGTTATTATTCGCATTATTCCTCTGAAGGAGCTGTGTTTTATGTAAGAAATAAAGCACTCGGGCGTGTATATATATGTATGTGTGTACTTGTATCTGTGTTTGTGAGTGTGTGCGTGTGTGTATGTAACAAAGAATTACTTAAACATTTTCTCAAACATACAATGACGGAGAGGGTTTATAGTTACTCCCAGCGCTAAGCGGATGACAAACGAGTCTATTGAATGCGAAACTTTCTGCAGTTACAATTGCTCTAAAAAGAACGATAGATAAATTATGTCCAAACCATGCAGTAAAATGAATCACAGTCCTTTAAATACATTTAAATACATTCCTATACTTCACATTTTGTCTTTTTTTTTTAATATAAAATCCAGTACCTGTAGAGGTACAAATTCATGATTGGTTTTTGTGAGAATGCGTAACACAAAACTTGCGTAATAATTTTTTTGCATATCATTTATGAAACAGATAAAAATTTACTACATATTTGCATATACATACATACATACATGT
>NC_068999.1:9105244-9107821 GCF_001194135.2 Octopus bimaculoides | reverse complement strand
ATAAGTATATATATTACTTAAAACTGTTTGTTTCGGTTCCGTGCTACTTCAAGTTTAGTAGGCATTTAACGGGAGTCCATCTACTTCCATCGTTGGATAGTCAGCAATCAAAAGGCAGAAAGATTCGGACTCACATCCTTTAACTCAGAGAGATTCTCCGAAAAGACATAGAGTACTGTAGGAAATACCACAAAGCATTTCATTTTCTGAAGCCATCACAGTCTTAACTGTAACAATAATAAGATAAGCGCATTCCATCTAGAATTCGAAATCAGAATACAGAATTAAGAACTTGAATATAAAAGGATCGCTGAATAACTTTCCGTTGTTTTTTTTATATTTATTTCTGACATTTTCGGCACCTGAGCAATAGCCAAATTAATAGTAACTGTTTTAATAACAATAACGATAATGATAATAATTAATTTAATTTATATTAAACTTGAACAAATGACATGAAGAATATGATTAATGTCTCTAATATATAAAAAAAAAATAACATGTATAGAAATAAAATAAAGCAAATACGTAGGAATTAATACTTCGTACTTAATTATTTTGTTTCTTAACATATGTATTTTTTAGCACTTGTCAAAATTCTGGTTCCACTAAATGAATTCTTGTGTCATTTTATTTAATTACGTATTTATTTTTACAAAATTAAAAATTGCCAATTTTTATTTTGTCTCAATTTTGACAAATGAAATATATTTCCAATCTGCTCGTTAGCTTCGATTTATTTTATTTTTCTATCTGGTTTGAGATTGATATTTCTCGTTGACAAAAATTAATGATAATAATAATAATAATAATAATAATAATAATAATAATAATAATAATAATAATAATAATAATAATAAATTAATAAACTAATAAATGATACAACAAAATACCTATAACTTTCAAAATAACATTTAAAATTTGAAATAAACAGCAAAAGATCATTCCAGCAAAGTAAGAATATAAAAAAAAAATTACGAAGAGATTAAAAGCAAATGAAGAGACTTAAAGTTATAAAGAGAGAAAAAAAATAGATAGGAAGAGAGAGAAAGACGGAAGAGGTATAGGAAGAAGAAGAGATGAAGAAGAAGAGCGAGAGACAGAGGGGCAGAGAAAGGGAGGGGGTGATATGAGAGAGGAAATTTAGTCGCTATTTTAAAAACTGAAATTTAAGATTAGTTATCGGCGATTTCTATGAAAATAATCGATAATAGATAAAGAAACAAAAATAATAATAAAATCGATAAAATTATAGAAAAATAAAGTAGAAAAACATAACTGAAATAAACCATAACAAAAAGAAAGACAATGGGCTTTCAATAATATTAATGATGATTATGATGATGATTATGATGATGATGATGATGATAATGATGATGATGATGATGATGATGATGAGGACGACGACGATGATAATGATTTCTAATCCTTTCTATTATAGGCACAAGGCCTGAATAATAATAATAATAATAATAATAATAATAATAATAATAATAATAATAATAATGATGATGATGATGATTATGAAGAAGAAGAAGAAGAAGAAGAAGAAGAAGAAGAAGAAGAAGAAGAAGAAGAAGAAGAAGAAGATGATGATGATAAGGATGATGATGGCGATGATGATGATGATGATGATAAAGATGAGGAGCAGAAGAAGAAGAAGAAGAAGAAGAAGAAGAAGAAGAAGAAGACGAAGACGAAGAAGAAGAATGGTGGTAATGATAATTGAAAGAAGTATAAAAGAATACAAAACTAATTTTCAAAAAAATTTGGAAGCGCTGTGTTTTATTCTTTTTTTCTTTTTTTCTTTTTGTCATATTTTGAGATTTTGCTGCGAAAATCCATAAAAGGCAATTAATTCAACTTATTTTCAAATCTAAATTCTTTACTTTTCGTTCTCCATCTATTCTAGCGATTTCTTCGACAAATTTCGTTGCCGTCGATTTAATTCTTTTAATTCTTTTATTATTTCATTGTTTTGTTTTGTCTTTTGTTGTTTTTGTTTAAGTGGGGGGGGGGGCGTCTTACGTACTGACAATGCTCGCGCTTCTTTAGATTTTTTTTTTCGCACTGCTTGCTTATGTGTTATCTCCCTTAGTGTCGTTCTCCATCTGGTTCAATGTCACCACATATTTCAAATTTCCAAACACGCCCAAAACACACACAACAATTTTCTTTCTTTCTCTCTTCTTCTCATTTCTCTTCTTTGTCACAGTTTATATAACACCACTTCCTCCTTTCCTTTCTCTCTCTCTCTCTCTCTCTCTCTCGATGTCACTCTCGCTTTCTGTTCCAATTTTTCTCTCCGTCTCTATCGCAATGTGTGTATTGATTATTTTGATGACCATTCCATCCTTCTAATCTTTCATATAACTCAGCTCACGCGCGTACACTAGCACAGGCATGCATGCACACATGCACACAACACCCACATGCACAAACATTCAAATACAAATACAATCATATACGCACGCACCGGCGCCATAACTCCCTCTCTCTATCTCCTTGCTAGCAAATCTCTCTCTCTCTCTCTCTCTCTATATATATATATATATATATATATATATATATATATAT
>NC_068999.1:9100431-9102101 GCF_001194135.2 Octopus bimaculoides | reverse complement strand
CAAAAAAGATCGATAAGTACCAGGCTTAATAATAAAAAAAAGTACTAGGGTCAATTAACTCGACAAAATTACTCCAAGCAGTGCCCTAGCATGGCCGCAGTCATGACAAAAGGTAAAAGATAAAATATGTGTGAGTGTGTGTGTGTGTGTATGTATGTATGTATACATAAATAGGCAATAATATAGTAGCTCTGCGTCGGTAAGATTTGAAAAAATCAGAAAGAAGTGAAAGATGTTGGTGTGTTTACGTCCTCGTAACTTAGCGGTTCAGCAAAAGAGTCCGACAGAATACGTACCGCGTTTACAAGGAATAAGTCCAGGAGTCGATTTGTTTGACTAGAAGGCGGTGCTCCTGCATGGCCGCAGTCAAACGACCGAAACAAGCAAAAGAGTAAAAATGATATATATACACACTCATGTATGTATGTATGTTTACATGTATATACACACACAACAACCCACCACACGTGCGCGTCCGCATTGAGAAACGTTATCTTTGACTAAAATCATTAAAGACTGCGCTACAGTATAGCTGTAATCGAATGAGCGAAAGCATGAAACGAAAATAATAATTAAAAAAAAAAACCAACGTTCTAGCAGATATTCTTCTTAGAGGTATTAATCATCGTGTTTAACGAAGTTAGCTAGGAGAGTCTAATGAGATTATTTCATTCATAAAAAGCACAACATCAATTGTCAATCATATTAAAGGATAACAAGTACTATCTTGCTTGAAATCAATAAAGGCTAACAATTATTATCTTGTTCATAATCAATACAAACAAGCAAGAACTATCCAGCTTTTAATCAATACATACCAATCCTCGACCAATGCAAAGCAAGAAAGCAAAAATTAGAAAACCACTCTAAGTTAGCAAATATTTACGATCTTTCAATATAGGGGAAACTAAAAGAATCGAGTGAGAGACTCAACTAAATGTCTTCTCCGTATTATATTGAGAGATGTAAGGGGTACGGTGAACAAATCGATCTGTGCATTCCGTTACATTGAGAAAAGATACGGGATGGCCACAACTGGAATGGTTTTGGTAATAGGTCAGCTAGCAGTTCGATCAGTTACAACGGAATCACAAGTGCGCAAATGAAGAATACCTCGTGTAAATCATTGAACCCATAAAGCAAAATATGCCGAATATTCTCCATTGTCACTTCCATTATAGCTTTGAAACAATAACTGTTAAAATCGAAGTGCACTCTTCAAAACTTGCACCAAGAATAAGTAGAAGGAAAAATTACTACCTGCTTTTATAGTAAGTTGATGCAGGTAGTTTATCGCGTCCATTTTCCGACTTTTAGTTTATGGGATGACTCAATGGAACTCATTCTTCACCGCACATTTATCAATGCACGCATACATCTCCTTTATTTGCGCCCCTATGTTTCCGTTGTGCCATATTACAACTTCATCTCTGATACAACTGCAAGCCGACATCTTATGACTGGCATTCTGACCGTGACCATTCATCCCAGGATCTTTTTCTTGTGTTCCCATGTACAGAGAACATTTTGTCTACCGTAGCATCGTCTATGCATGTATGCAATGTCCTGCGTTTGCGTTACTGATTTGTTTATAGCGACCACAAGGCCATATATACATACATGCATACATAATACACACACACATACACACACACACACACACACACACA
>NC_068999.1:9099338-9100258 GCF_001194135.2 Octopus bimaculoides | reverse complement strand
ATATATATATATATATATATAAGAGAGTCGATAAAACAAGTGTCAGTCCAGCGGGGAATATCTCTTGCATTGTGCCAAAATTTGCAAATAATATATGCTGTATATTTTCATTTTTTTTTTAACAAGCTCACTGGCTAATCGCAGCTCCTGTTCTAGCACTGTTCTGTCAAGGTTTCTCCAAATATTGCTGGTGGGAACATGGGTCACTGCAATCTCTAGCAGTCAGGCATCCATCATTGACAAGGCTAAAGAAGGACGAATTAAGGTGATCTGGTAGCCTCGCCTCAATATAAACTAGCGTATATTCTGCACCGAAAGCGAATACGAGAGTCTCTCCCGTGGATTCTGCCGCAGTATAGGTTGTTCTAATAGAACACGTCTATTTGAGTGAGGATATATATATTCTATATTTTATTTATTTTCTTATTTATTCATAATTCTTCATGGTAAGCAAAATATGAAATAAAACAAACACTAAAGCTTTTAACACAATATTACCATTTCTAATATTTAAATAGCTCTATCCTCGTTATATCTTTTTTGTTATCTCTTCCCTTTCAATAACTTCAATCAACAGAATGTTATCTTGCTGAAGGGATGCATTGAAGAGCTTAAAATATATAAGGATAATGTTCAATATTCTGTTCTTCTAAGAGCTGGAATAGATATTCAGATATTAAAACTGAAGATACTTAAGATATATACGAATGAGAAAAAACCCTTCATGTGAGCTGTTGTTTCTTCTACTATTTATTTCACGCGTCCTAGAAATCGCCTGTTGAAGTAATGATTTACATTTTCCTGAAATATTTTCCCGGTATATATATGTATGTGTGTGTGTATGTGTGCGTGTGTGTAA
This sequence comes from Octopus bimaculoides, assembly GCF_001194135.2. Lineage (NCBI taxonomy): Eukaryota > Metazoa > Mollusca > Cephalopoda > Octopoda > Octopodidae > Octopus > Octopus bimaculoides. The sequence continues at coordinate 9,099,399 of NC_068999.1, read as the reverse complement.
TATATATATATGTCGATACACAATGGATATTTATCTCTATGTATGTATGTATATATATATA
>NC_068999.1:9097639-9099012 GCF_001194135.2 Octopus bimaculoides | reverse complement strand
TATATATATATGCATAGGCTGCGTCGGTAGGCGCTGGAGTGGCTGTGTGGTTAGAAGCTTGCTTCCCAACAACATAGTTCCGGTTTCAGACCCACTGCGTGACACCTTGGGTCTGGTAGAGGGAAACAATGAAGACCGTCGTATGTGTTTGTGTGTCTGTGTTTGTCCCCTCAACATCGCTTGACAACCGATGCTGGTGAGTTTACGTCTCTGTATCTTAGCAGTTCGGCAAAACAGACTGATAGAATAAGTACTAGGCTTACAAAGTATAAGTCCCGGGGGGCGATTTGTTCAACTAAAGGCAGTGTATGAACGTGTTAGACTTTGCTGCTCTTGTCTGTACCTCATGCCGTGCCGTCGGTTAATACGGTTCCTCTCTCAGAAAAACATTCTAGTTTTTGAAACTAAATGTGACATTTTGCCTCGCATAGAGTGGATCTCGAGATGCAAGACAGACTCCCCGCTTAGGTTTCAATAAAAGACCATATCCTCTACAAAATTTATTGAGCACTTATGTGTCTAACATAAGTCAATATGCGAACACACACACGTACACGGACACACACACACACACACACATATATATATATACAAATATATATATATATACATAAATATATATACACATGTATGTATATATACATATATATATATATATATATATATATATATATATATATATATATATATATATATATATATATATATATATATATATATATATATATATATATATATATATACATATATATATACGTACATACATACACGTTCGTATATATTTTATTATTGTGGATTCGATACAATAAATACAAGCCAGAAATATATTGTATATATTGTGAATGTGATCAATTCAATTAGCACAACCACTTCACCTTAGCAGAATAGTTCTAAGTCGAGTCAAAATAAATCATTATTGATTATTTGATAATGCTAAAAGTATTTAGGTGAACAACGGTGCATATTCAATTATAAATTCACTTCATTTCTCTATTGCTTCACGTTATTCATATTTTATTACCATTTGTTTGTTTCTCTCTTCCTTGCGAACATCAAATTAAATATTGAGGTACATACATCCATATATATATACATATATATATATATGTGTGCCTGTGTATATACGAATGTATGTATGCTTGGGCGTTGGGGAGTAGGTCTTATGCATATAAGTATTTCAATTCAAAGACAAACAGAAGTGGCATCTACAGAGCTTTGTTTATATTATATTTAAAAGTTATTTAAAAGTTAGTATGTATACACAAAAACACCCACCCACACATACACATGTATATACACGCGTGCTACTCTTTCTCTCTTTCACTCTCCGTCATCTTCTCTCTCACCATCTCTCTCTCTCTCTCTCTCTCTAT
>NC_068999.1:9095396-9097230 GCF_001194135.2 Octopus bimaculoides | reverse complement strand
TATATAGTTTCATGCACACACACGTCTATAGATACATATATATGTGTGTGTATGTGTGCGTGTGTGTATGTTTCTGTGAATGTATGTGTATATATATATATATTTATGTATGTATGTATGCAAAGTATATATTGAGTGAGAATATGTGAACGCGTGGTACGCATGGTATACAAATATGTATGTTTCTTATTTCTTTATTGCCCACAAGGGGCTAAACATAGATGGGACAAACAAGGACATACAAAGGGATTAAGTCGTTTACATCGACCCCAGTGCGTAAATGGTACTTAATTTATCGACCCCGAATGGATGAAAGGCAAAGTCGACCTCGGCGGTATTTGAACTCAGAACGTAACGGCAGACGAAATACTGCAAAAGATAACCAAAATTTCAATCTCTGCATATCTGGTCTTAATTCAAATTCCTGCATATTTGGTTTTAATTCAAAGTGACCTTCTCCTAGAGACATGGTTTTGCAAAAGCTGTGGGTTTCCTGACTTCCAATGATCTAAGGTACGTTATTTCTAAAGGACCGTAGTATTGTTAGACAGTCGTTTAACCTACACACGGTTCATGTATTCATTTTGCAGGTGTAGTTTTTAGTCCTACCGGGTTTCTAGCAACCCTCCTCATCAGGAAAGCTTAGTGCAGGTGCCTGCTTAGTTACCGACTACTCGAATATGCAACAGGTTGATTGGGTTCTATGTTACCAGTAACAGTCAGGTGAGACCTCACACCTGACCTGACATTAATATAAGGTAAATTAAGCAAACACAGCCGGTAAAACACACAAGGTGTCATACAAAATGGGAAGGCATTACTTTTCATCACCGGTCGAATGAAGTCTGAGGCAATTGCGGCTCATTATGAACAGGAGTGCACACATCTGGTTCCCACGAATGCTGTCTAGAAGTGGTCAAATATATAATCCACAATATGTATTCGAAAATATAGAAATACTTCTGCACAACACATATTTATATTTATTGAGTTAAAGGGAAAAATCAGTTCGTATAGCTGTAGGAATCACATGCTGAGGTTACAAAGAATATTAGACATTCAATGTTTTTCGATGAGATTGCAAAGGAAAGCATTCCAGTTTTGCATGAGCAGAATGTGAGGGTAAGAAAAAAATAAGGGTTGAATGAAGGGTGTTAGAATGAAAAAATATGGAAAATAAAAATACTAGGAGGTGAGGTGAGAGATGGCAGAACCAAAAACAAAAAGAAAGATGCTGAGGCAGAGATTTGAATCAGACGAAGAGAGATGGAGAGGCATTGTAAGGATGTTGGACATCAAAAAGAGAGCCGAGTGGAGAGAGAAAAGAAAGAGATAGTAGAAGTGGGGGGGCAGAGGGAGAGGGGAGAAAATATGTGAGAGAAACGAGCAACAGAGAGAGAGAGAGAGAGAGGTGGTGAGATAGAGTAAAGCTGGGAAGAATAGCTCTGTGAGTATGAGTGAAAAAGAGAGTGTGAGAGAGAAAGAGAGTGAGAGAGAGAAAGAGAGTGAGAAAGAGAAAATCTTGGGGTGTGAGTGTGTTGACCGTTTCGACCAAACGGAGAACGTGTTGATAGCATTCTATGTAGCAGTAGTAGTAGTAGTAGTAGTAGTAGTAGTAGTAGTAGTAGTAGTAGTAGTAGTAGTAGTAGTAGTAGTAGTAGTAGGTATGACCTCGCCAGCAGGAGCCGAATATTGTCATTGTTACCAGCAGAAAAAAAAAACACATCCCGCTTCTTCAACATAAAGTCATCCATACGTCTATATGTTACATATACGTTTAAACACACACACACACACACACACAAACATGTATGTATAAACACATTGTCCGTAT
>NC_068999.1:9090547-9095003 GCF_001194135.2 Octopus bimaculoides | reverse complement strand
TATATATGTATATATGTATATATATATGTGTAAATATGCAATAAAACAGAAAAAAATGCAGACACTATCAAACAAATTTTGCAATACTTATATTAACAATAACAAAACGCTTCTGCAACAACGTAGACGATAATGAAATATGGCGGGTTTATACAGAGGAGGAAGAAACGAAAATGATAAAGAAAAGAAACAAAAAAATAAGTATGAATTGGAATTAAAAGCTTATATATTAAATGTAGGTTTAGCTTTATTGCGGAATGCTATTGTTGAGAGAAGAATTACTACAATTTTTGCAATCATATCCTACGTGGAATCGATTGGCAAGCCCCGAGCTATGGAACGTGACAATAACATCCTAATTCCTTCGTCAAACACTCAATTTTGTTGCCGAATCTAACTCTAAACTCTATAGCACTCTTCATTTTTTTTTTCCTAGGTGGTTGAAATATGTGTATACGCGAATAAGCGTCGATATATTTATGCATATATCTATATGTGTGTATATGTGTATATACAATTATAACTCGTATAGAGATAGATAGATAGATAGATAGATAGATACATTTACATATATATATATATACACATATATATACATATATTTACACACACTCACGCACGCACACACACATATATATATATATATAGATAGATATATATAATATAAATATTTATATATATAAGATATACATATATATACACATATAAGGAGAGAGGGAGAGAGATTGATAGCAAGAGAGATAAATAGATACAGATATATACATACACGCATATATACATACAAACATACGTACATACATTTGTACATGCATGTATACATGCACATGTACATGCATACATACATACATACATACATACATGCATATGTAATATTTTAGCCTGTGTTTGTGTATGTGTTTGTGTGTAATATTGGTATTGCGGCATTAAGCAGAAGCGGAAGTACCCGTTTCTGTCATTTCTTTTACATCCCAAAACGCTTCAACGAACTGACGTCTCTTGTACTTATTTCCACCCGATTCATTGGAGCATTTCGTACTTTGCTTTGTGGTATGTCTTCTGAGTTTGTACCCTTCAAATTGAAACGCCGATTGGGCCAATTCTGCATTTCTTCCTTTCGATGTTGATAAAATCTTGTTTCATATTCATTAAGTTTCGTTTAACCCCTTTGAAAAACTCTTATTTTTAATGCTGTCTTAATATCTTTGTTCTCGTTGTTGTTATTGTAATTGGTGTTTGAATCGGATGCTTGTTAGAGGCTTCATTTCTTTTTTTTTTTACGAGATTAAAGAATAACGATATTTCTGAGCGTTTCAAACTGTAAGATTTGGCTCAATTTGCCTGCAGTCAAACAAAGGTTCGTCGTTAGATATTCATGAAGCATCTGCAAGAATTTACTCCTAACGTCCAAAACCAAATAGATGGAACATTTCCTCAGGATCCTGGTCCGTATTGTAAAAACACAGTACGAGCATATTTGCATGTGTTATTTAAACAGATCAACAAACGGAATTTAGGAATGATCTGAAGGGGTGTATTGCCGATACACCACCATTATCAACGAAAACAACGACAATGAAATGTTGATGATGATGACCGTAATAACAATATCGGTTTCAAATTCTGGCACAAGGCTAGCAAGTTCGGGGGCGGGCTTAAATCGATTACATCAACTCCAGTGCTCAACTGGTACTTATTTTATAGATCCCGAAAGGATGAAAGGTAAAGAAGACCTCGCTGGAATTTGAACTCGGAAAGTAAAGACGGTCGAAGTGCCGCTAAGCATCTAGCGGAGCTTGCTAACAATTTTGTGAGCTCGCTGCCTTAGACAATAATGATATTGATGATGATGACAATGATGATGATGATCATGATGATGATAACGACAACGATGACTACAATGATAATAATGATGATGATGTGGAGGTGGAGGAGGGTTACGACGACGACGATGAAGACGACGAAGACTAAAATGATGATGATGATGATGATGATGACGACGATGATGATGATGACAACGATGACGACGACAACAATGATTACAATGATGATGATGATGATGATGATGATGATGATGATGATCTCTGCTATTTGCTTTAGGGGCATAAATGATGGGGATAACTGAAGGACAGTCTACACCATGTGTGGCGATTTATATAAAAGATGAGAGAAAGAAATGGAAAGAACAGCGAAAAGAAATAAATGAAATATACCCAGTATACAATACATGTGACCACATGAATGACGCTGGTCCTGCTGATACAGGAGAACCTCCAAATAGACCCAGGACTGCGCCGATCACCAAAGTACGAGCTCTCGCCCGAATGTTATTCTCCAGTCTAATGGCGCATGCGTAGACCATATATCCATTCATCCAAACACTTTTGCACCTATCCCCCATCATTACACAAATTGCCTGGGAGAGAACACTTTCCTCTTCACCTCACATTCGTTTGAAAGTGAAACGTAAGAACGGCGATGGGTGTTTGACCGCAAATGAATGCGGTTTTCCTTAATCCCTCAACCTCTTCTATTACTCAGATTCCTTTGTTACCGCTCCTTGACAAAGGGACACTGCTTACCCTTTTTTGATAAAGGTGGGTGGTGAGGTGATCCACTCGATGGCCGATGGTCGCATTCGTACTAATTGCAGCAACAGTTGTTCAACAAATTCTCCAAAGCAACTCTTGGACACTGCATGAGTGCACGCACTTCAGTTTCATCGCTCTATGCGCATCGGGAACAATTCCACCTGGCGGCACCTCATGTCTAATGGTTTCATCTCGAACCCAGCAGTTCTCCACGGTAACACTGCAATAATAGGGATTTCTAGAAGTTATCCATGCTAATTTCCGATACTTAAGTCCTTTGAAACAGATCAGCTTGTTCAGGAAACTCTAGGCATCGTAGAGTTTCTCCGATTCCACGACAACGCCATTGTTCAACACCGCCACTATATTTATATAAATTTCTAATAAAGACCTTCCATAGACCGTTTTGCTCTATTAGGAAAGAACGATAAGAGCCTGATGCTAATTTGGATACCAGAGCAGCAAATCTCACGAAGGCGTTAGTCGATTACATCGATCTCAATTATATTTGAACTACTACTACTACTACTACTACTACTACTACTACTACTACTACTACTACTACTGCTGCTGCTGCTGCTGCTGCTGCTGCTGCTGCTGCTGCTGCTGCTGCTACAATCGCCACCACCACCACAACTACTTCTATCTTTAATAAACATGATAATAATAATAATAATAATAATAATAATAATAATAATAATAACAATAACAATAATAATAATAAAAATAATAATAATAATAATAATAATAATAATAATAATAATAATAATAAAAATAATAATAATAATAATGATGATAATAATGAAGCCAGTGTTGATGTTGATAACAATGGAAAAGCGAAGGAAAAACAGGGAAGGAAAAGCAGAGAGGGCAGCAAAGAAGAAGAAGAAGAAGAAGAAGAAGAAGAAGAAGAAGAAGAAGAAGAAGAAGAAGAAGAAGAAGAAGAAGAAGAAGAACAACAACAACAACAACAACAACAACAACAGTAACAGCAACAGCAACAACAATATTAGCACCAGTGACAATAACAACAAGCATAATGACGAGAGGGAGAAGAACCATGAAAACATGTCCTAAAGACTTCGCATGTCAACACGCGCCATGCTATCAAAGCAACTACAATAGAAATGGCGTCCATTTTGCTTATGGATGAGTAGTGAGTACCATGACATTATCTTTGAGGTCCTTCACATAATTCCTTAATCAGAGTTATGGACACAGCATATTGAAATAAATAAAAAAAAATAAGGGAAAAATACAAGTCGGGCTTCATTCATAAACTGACATTTCATGCACAAACATATATCCAAGACGAGAATAAGAAAATACAAAATACAAGCGAACTTAAAAGTTGGGCGACATGAGCAAACTTTTAGACAAAGCGACACGCTTCGCAAAAAAATATAAATACTGATAAACAAGTATGTTGTTTGGGTGTGTTTTGTGTACATATACGAATGTAAACACAAACGTATACACTCATATATATGTACAAAAACACGTGTATACATACGGTCACTAAAAAATACAGGAACAAATGAGTGTATGTGTATAAGCATATATGTATGTATGTGTATATACATATATATATATGTATATATATATACATACACACACACATATATATATCTATATACATACATATACGTATATGTACGTATACATATATATATATATATGTAAATATATGTATATATACACATATATGTATATATATATATATATATATACATGTATATATGCATATATGTGTGTATATATATATATATATATATATATATATATATATGTATGTATACATTTAGTACAATTTAAAGCAGAAATTATGCGACAATTAATCAAATATGCATCTATACAGAAATACATAC
>NC_068999.1:9087908-9090185 GCF_001194135.2 Octopus bimaculoides | reverse complement strand
TATATATATATATATACGTGTGTGTGTGTGTGTGTGTGTGTGTGTGTATGTGTATGTGCGTGTATATATATATATGCATATATCATAAGTATTTATACCTGCACATCTATATACAGAGAACCAGAAACACATACAAATACATATGCACATGTGTGTGTTTGTGTGTGCATCTGAATGTGCGTGTGTGTGTATCTGAGAATATGTTTACTTCGACTGATATTAAAAATAAAGAAAAGAAAAACAATCAAATGCGATTCGCTGTTTTTGTTTACGTTTTACCGTCTGTGCGTTTGTTTTTTTTTTCTTCTTTGCAAATGTTCATAACTTTTATATTATTCTTTTTTCGTGAATGCCAGTCGTCATCATCATCATCATCATCATCATCATCATCATCATCATCATCATCATCATCATCATCATCATTATCATTATCACCTTACTCCTCATTCTCCTCCTCATCCTCATTATCATCATCGCCGTCACCGACACCACCACCCACACCACCATCACCAATATCACCTCGACCACAAACACCACCATCACTTTTATCATCATCATCCTTATCATCAACCTCATCATCATCATCATCATCATCATCCTTATTATCATCATCATCATCATTACCATCATTATCATCACCATCATCATCATCATCATCAACAGCTGGATTATGATCGTCATCCTGATTATAATCACGACCATTCTTAGCATCATTCCTAACATTATCACAATAAATAACAGTAGGAATGGCGGAACCGCTAAATTGTTGAACAAATCGGTTTACGGTATGTTTTTCAACACATTGATTACTAAGATCAAATTCTGTAAAGATCAACTTTATCTTTCACTCCTACAGGGTCGATAAAAAAAAGTACTAGTAAAATACTGGAGTAATATATCTGGTAATCCCATTAGATAACTTTGGAGCCCTGAGCTTATGTTACCAAAATAAGAAAAAAATGATGGATTAGTACAACCGTGAGAACACGGGGAATATTACCTCGAGATATTACTTCTAGCCAATAAAATAAATACCCTTTAAACACATGAGTTGATATAACCGATGTACCCACGTTCACCAAATTACTGGCCACGTGCCGAACGTTAAGACTAATATTGCTCCAATTTCAGGCGGCGAGCCAGCAGAATCGTTCACACGCAGGACAAAATGTATAGGGACATTTTTCACGTTTTTACGTTCTGCGTGAATATTCAGGATCTAACATAATCAAGTTAAGCGTGATTATCTCACAGTTTGTAGTAGATATAGTAAAGTATTAGTCAAGTATTGGAACGCCGTGCAATAGAATTTTGTATCTAAGTCAAACACAATAACAATGGAATGATGATCGTCGTTTTCTATATACGCAAATGTTTAGTTCTTTTATTTCCGTTACACAACAATTTTGTTGTTGCTGCGGTTGTGGTTGAGACGATATATTGTTTGTATTGCAATATGATTTCCTGTTTTTATTAAACTTGATGCTTACGTACGTTGATCCCATGCTCTCCCCGACACATGCACACATAGACAAAGACGCACACAGACACATGCGCATATATGTATTCATAGAGGGAGTATATATATCTATACACTTTTATCTAAGCATGTATATATATATATATACACACATATATATATATATATATATATATATTTAAGCACATACATTTATAGGTATACGTAATATTTACATGCATATAATTATTACACTCATTTTTATTGTTGTTATTATTATTATTATTATTATTATTATTATTATTATTATTATTATCATTATTATTATTATTATTATTATTATTATCATCATCATCATCATCATCATCATTATTATTATTATTGTTATTATTATTATTATCATTATTATTATCATATTTATTATTATTATTATATCCTTGGAAGCAAGCATATACACATACATATGTACATACATGCATACATACATACAAGAATTAAATTTTTTTTCTGTATATGTGTACGCACGCTCACACGCATACACACACACACACACACACACGTGTTGTGCCAATGGGGATGTGTACGCGTGTTTAAGTCACTAGGTACACGTGTTGCATACGTCTGTGTGTGTGTGTGTGTGAATTATTTTCTGCAAACACGTAATTATTGTCCATATCTACAAACGTATACATTCATGCATAAACACACACACAATCTCACACATACATATACGCACATAAGTGCAGGGGCTCGGGCGTTCGGACACAGATAAACACCTATGGGAAGAATATATATATATATATATATATATATATATA
>NC_068999.1:9081744-9085171 GCF_001194135.2 Octopus bimaculoides | reverse complement strand
CACACACACACACACACACACACACACCAAACATACATACACATCGGCTGTCAAGCGATGTTGGGGTGGGGGACAAACACAGACACACAAACATATACACAAATACATATATATATAAAAGGCTTCTTTCAGTTTCCGTTTACCAAATCCACTCACAAGGCTTTGGTCGGCCCAAGGCTATAGTAGAAGACACCTGCCCAAGGTGCCACGCAGTGGGAATGAACCCGGAACCATGTGGTTGGTAAGCAAGCTACTTACCACACAGCAACTCCTGTGCCTATATATATATTCTCATAATATATTATTATGTATAAAATATATATATACACAAATATATATATATATACACATACGTATGCTTGTATGCGTGTTTATGTGTGTGTAGTCATATACACCTTTTCTCACATAAATGCTTACCAAGTTTTGAAAAGCTTCTTTGCCACCCATGTGTATAATAACAATACTCTTGTTTATTGTTTGCTTAGTACGAGACATGTTTCAATTCTAAGAAAATATTGAAATTATGCCAAACTATTGAATGCATGGATGAAAATGTCTGGAGAATTACAACCTGTATATACAGAAATATGACGATAAAGTCATGCTATTCGTAGAATCGAAGAAGTCTGAAATCCATATCAAAATTTGTTTGAAATTATCAATGAGAATTACTTTCTACGAGGATATTTATATACAAATAGAAATGTATGTGCGTAGTTATTGTGCATGTATTTTTATGAGACTGTTTGTGCATGTGTGTGTGTTTCGGGGAAAAATTAAGAAAATAGCTTCAAGGCTGTGATGGTTTGAACTAAAGGACTGAATTGTTAGCAATTTGTATTCAAGTAGGTAAGTAACTTTGTATAATATCATCGTCGCTTCTTCATATGTTGAAGATGGAACATGCTGTTGTCGAAATTTTTTCAAAAATGTTGGTTAAAATACGTCAATATGTCTGATGTCTGTCTGTGTGTGTGTGTGTGTGTGTGTGTTTCGGTGTGTGTGTCTATTAGCATATATGTCAATTCGATAACGGGCAGATAACACAGGAACCAAGCTTTGGTTGAAATTTAATGTTGATGCCAACATAATTTAGGCAAAGTTGGTGGAATATTTTCTGCATGGTACAAATGATGATACAAACTGCCACGGTGGCGCTGGAGGGAATAAAATTTGAGCTTCTGGATCCGATTCCAATAATCAAAACTTTTCATTTGTTTTTTTTTTTTTCTTTTGTGATTGACCTCTGGGTTACTTTAATTTCCACATTTTGCTACGGGCAGGTAAACCTTAGCGAGAAACGATATTCAAGGTGAAGACGGGTAAAGATAAAAAGTAGAACGATAGAGACTGGAATATCTCTTGAACGGAAAGTCCTGAGGACCCAAAAGCATCTGCTGCCGAGCATGTCACATTCGCATCCTTGCTTAAGTTCTCGACAATTACTTCGAGGTTCCTGTCAGTGATTGATACCAAGAAAATTTCGCCCGAGGGATGAGAACATGGTAACATAAGTGGAACCTCTTCACCGAAGTGGATTCTTTCAAATTTCTCCTCTTTTAACTGCATATTGCGTTTTGTATGCTCATTGGAAAACAGTGAACATATACGGTTGTAGACTTAACCGTCTCCTACCGTGCCCACCACCTTCAGTATGTTAGTCATCCGCGAAGATTTTTATGTAAACATACAAACGTATTACACATATATATAGACATACACATATAGCAATGAATAGTTATAAATGTGTGTGAGTATGTATATATGTACGTACGGGACCCGAACCACATAAATAAAAGAAATGTGTAGATGAAGGAGCAGAAGTGAGCCATTATTGTTTAAAACACACCAGAATTCCGTTAGTTACAACTGCATTGATTTTTAGGACCAATATTTTCTCAAAGTGCCATTTACGAAACAAATAATGGAAACATTAAAGTCTAACTATGTTATTCTTATTTCATCAACAGTAATGGTTTTAATTACTGGGATCGACTCGCGAATCTCAAACTGTATTCTCTCCGCCAGGAGCGCTTCATGATTTGTGTGATGTGGAAATTGTTCCGACAGTATTGTCCAAATGATATCGGTATCACATTTAAAATCCACCGAAGCTTGGTCCCCGTGCCATGCGTCCTCTACAGAAATCGTGCTCTCAGCACATCACAACACTAAGACAGAACTACTATATATATGTATGTAAGTATGTATGTATGTATGTATGTATGTATGTGTGTGTGTGTGTGTGTATGTATGTGTGTGTGTGTGTGTGTGTGTGTGTGTATCCTTTCAGTTTCCGTCTACCAAGTCCACTCACAAGGCTTTGGTCGGCCCGAAGCTATAGTTGAAGACACTTGCCCAAGTTGCCACGCAGTGGGACTGAACCTTGGAACCATGTGATTGGGAAGCAAGCTTCGTACCACACAGCCACGCCTACACTTTTGAGTAATAATGCAGTAACGGTCGTTATAATTATAACATCAGCCCTCTGCAAAGTTTTTCATGTTTTAAGAAGCTAAGTAAAGACTTATTATAGAGAGATTTAGCTGCGTTTTGTAGCAGATCAAGCGTATTAAAGTAATTCCATTCGATATAATACCCTTTTTGCATATTCAGTCCTTGTCGTTTGTTCCCTAGTTTGCACTCATCTGGCGGACCTGTTTTAAAAGTATTACAAACGTGACCACCATGTGTGTTCGTGTATCCGTAATCGTGAATCGACTTTTCTAATTTCTCCGTTTCTTTAAATATAACCTGAACTGATTTAATAGATACTGGAGTGATTTCGGGGGTACATTTTTGCTAATTGTAACAAATCAAGTCAACCTAATGTTCTCTATTCGTTCAAGATCAACTCTAATCAACGGATATATTTCCCTACGAAAATTCCTACCTTTTTGATTGTTTTAAAATCTTCATCTATATATTATATTTGGTTAGTATTTCTAGCAATATATTGTGTTTGGTTAGTATTTCTAGTAAAATGAGTGACCATTCCACATTCATACAATGGGCTAAGCACTTGGCATATATTATGTGCCTATATATACGTATGAACGCAAAGGCGCTTACATGTGTGTGTGTGTGTTTGTGTACCTTTTTATGATGCGTGCTTGATTCTATGTAAGAGAGTATGCGTGCTTCTATGCTTTTATATATGTGAAAATTGGTTACGTGTTGCGGTCAAATTATAAAATGGGGTGGCTGAAAGGTGAAACGTGGCAGATATTAGTGGCGTAGGTGTCGTTGCAGGAGCTCAAACTTGGGCGCACTCCACAAATTAGCTTAAAATGGAATAGAATTATCACCGGTCAAAACCCGCCACAACACACGCATACACACACATACATGCATATATATACACACATACATACACATGTCCATACACACAGATATATATATATATATATATATATATATATATATA
>NC_068999.1:9080049-9081450 GCF_001194135.2 Octopus bimaculoides | reverse complement strand
CACAAATTAGCTTAAAATGGAATAGAATTATCACCGGTCAAAACCCGCCACAACACACGCATACACACACACACACTTGGGCTCATACACTTATTGTTTCTTTACCTCCTCTCTACAGCGTTCCCTCTCACTCAATCTCTTAGTCCGTGTATTTTTATAATGATATCTCCTATATCTCTCCTTCTCTCACTTTATCTATTTGGGTTTCGCCATAACTGCTTCACTTTATCTCTCTCGTAGTCTGTAATCGGGTAAATACATTTCGCCTTCTATTGAACGCCTATTCTAAAGAATCAGTTGACCAAAGGACCTTTTTTTTATATATTCTTCCCCATCGCCAAATTACTTCAGTTCAAATATCCAGACCGGCCACTCAATAAAATAATGAAAACTGCCTAACGTCATTCCCGAGCTATATTGAATCTTTAGAATATAGTGGAGTTTTAATGTACAACTAATAGAAAGAAAAGATGGCGCGTGGAAGGGGAGTTAACTGATCGCATTTTAAATATATGAGTCTGCATGTGTACTTGCATGTATTGGTGGTGTGCACACGCGTGTTCGTCTATTTGTGTGTATGTGTATATTAAGATGTATGTATTTGTGCTCGTATGAATGTGCTTACATATATACGTGGTGCGACTATGTGTTCTCGCATTTACGTTCATGCGTTTTATCAAGATGTCCGTATCTGTATATTAATATGTGTGTGTATGTATATATATATATATGTATATATGTGTTTATGTATATAAAGGTGTAATTATTTATACCTGCATGTGTGTGTCTGTATGTGTATATTAAGCTGACTGTATGTGTATAATGTATATAATAAGATGTCTGTATAAGTATATTAAGATTGCATGTATGTATATTATGATGTATATATATATATATATATATATATATATGTGTGTACATGTGCTTGTATGTATGTGTTTATATGTATACGTGTTGTGAATATATGTTTTCTTGCATTCGTGTTTATGCGTTTAATTAAGATATCCGTATGTGTATATTAAAATGTGTGTTTATGTATATAAAGGTGTATGTATTTGTGGTTGCATGTGTTTGTATGCGTGTGTTTGTATGTGTGGATGGGTTCGCGCATGCGTGTAAGTAACAGCATACGATGAGGTGAACGTGTGAGTAGCTGTACTCGCATGAGTGTATTTATCTGTGTGTGTGTACGAAACAGAAATGAAGTTAAAGGAAGAGAAGGGGTTATGTATAAATATAGAGAGTGGGAAGAGAGAAGGACTTAGGGATTTATCAGAATAGAGAGAGAGAGAGAGAGAGAGAGAGAGAGAGACAGTGAAAGAAGGAGTAAGAGGGAGTTAAGGATAAATGGAGAAGAAAAGGAAGATGGAAGGAAGAGAGAGAGGAATGAGAAGATATAAA
>NC_068999.1:9079220-9079668 GCF_001194135.2 Octopus bimaculoides | reverse complement strand
AAAATGAAGGAAATTAGAAATTTATGAAAGAATTTATGAAAGAAAATATGGCGGATGAAGAGATATTTGAACGAAACAGAAATGCAAAAGAGATTGAGATTATACAGAGTGTGTGTGTGTGTGTGTGAGAGAGAGAGAGAGACACACACAGTGAGTGATAGACAGAGCGGGAGAGATGGGTAGGGAGTAGGTTGAAAGAGTAAAAGAAATAGAGAGAAATAAAGAGAGAGAGATGGAGAGTATTTACAAATAGAGACAGGCAAAAGGAGAAAAGAGAGAACTATGGAGAAATAAAGAGAATGAGAGATGGCGAAATAAATGATACAGAGGTATTGGCAATTAAAGGCAGAGATAGAGAGAGAGAGTGAAAGTGAGAGAGAGAGAGAGAGTGAAAGTGAGAGAGAGAGAGTGAAAGTGAGAGAGAGAGAGTGAAAGTGAGAGAGAGAGA
>NC_068999.1:9077374-9079128 GCF_001194135.2 Octopus bimaculoides | reverse complement strand
AGAGAGAGAGAGAGTGAAAGTGAGAGAGAGAGAGAGTGAAAGTGAGAGAGAGAGAGAGTGAAAGTGAGAGAGAGAGAGAGTGAAAGTGAGAGAGAGATGTGGTGTAGTAAATTAGAGAGTGAGAGAGAAATAGGTGATAAAGAAATAAAGAGTGAAAACGAGAGAGGGAGAGAGATAATAGGAATAATGAGTGAGATACCGGGAACAAGAGATTAAGAGAGAATGAAGCTGGTAGAAAGAGAGAAAGACTGATTTAGAAGAGAGAGAGAAGGGGGACATAGAAAAAGAGAGTAAAGAAGATAAGAGTGAGGGGTTGCAAGTGAAGGACACACAGTGAGAAATACGGATAAATATAGAGAGAGTGGCAGTTGCTAAAATGGTTTTGTGAGCGAGCTGAATATAAATATATATACGATGAGTGCAAAAGCGAGGCACAAAAGAGAGAAAGATCGACATAAATAGAGACAAAATAGATAATTAGAGACCAAGATGAATATATAAGATAATTATATACACAACTCTGATCATGTGACAGTAAGCAACCATTTAAACAATGTTTATTTTACTGTCATTTCTTTACAACTTGACCACAATGTTTCAGATTTTGCATCGTCGAAAGTCTAGTAATTGTAACATCTTGGACGAAAGAAACCGCGATTAAAATTATAAACGTCAATTAATTGAACTCTGTGCGTTTCAGAATCCTGCATTGCAACCAACTTGTTCTGGATATACTCCTACTGCGCTGCACATTATGCACATTTCGTCTACTGGCACCCCGAGCCAACAAATATCTTTTGAGTAAATTCGGGAGACAGAAACGGTACGAAAGCTTGTCGTATCTATCTATCTATCTATCTATCTATCTATCTATCTATCTATATATATATATATATATGCACTTCCATGTGTTTATATCCCAACGCTTGACAATCAGTATTCTAAAGTTCCCAGGGTTCGAAAGTTCCCCAAGACAAGACACCTGAAGAAAGCTGGAGGGTATATCAGCCGAAACGTTGTTAACAACAAACAAGATGAGGAGAAATATCCGTCAAATGTAAATAATGTAAATAATGTAAATAATGATACTGATTTCCTCAGTTTCCGTCTACCAAATCCAATCACAAGGCTTTGGTGCTTTTGTCGGCCCGAGGCTAGAGCAGAAGGTAGTTGATCAAGGTGCCACGTAGTGGGTCTGAACCTAGAACCATGTGGTTGGGAAGCAATCTTCTTACCACATACCAACACTGCTGTCTATATGTGAATAAATGAAAAGGTCTTATGACCAGTACACAATCTCGTGGAAGGTAATTTTATCGCGACAACACTATAGATAAAATAGTTCAGCTTAGAAAACGAAACACTTGTAGCTGTAGATTGAACTCTTGACCTATGAACTAGTAGTCTGATAAGTTATCACTTTGGTCAGCGAGTCTTTAGGAAATCAGATTAAGTTGATAAAATTGACAGGATAAAGACACTTGGGCGAAGAAAATACACGGCATAATATGGAGAGTTATGTAGAGAGGGAGTGAAGGGATGGTAAAAAGAATAAGAAAGTGAAAGTATAAAAGAACAATGTGGGGTGGGGGTTGAAATCAAGGAAAATAGATATAGTAAAAGAGAGAAAGGAATAAATATTTGTAAAACATATGTGACTGTGTCGGTATATAGATTGAGGGAGAGGTTGGAGGAGAGGGAGAGGTTGGAGGAGAGGGAGAGGTTGGAGGAGAGGGAGAGGTTGGAGGAGAGGG
>NC_068999.1:9072914-9077326 GCF_001194135.2 Octopus bimaculoides | reverse complement strand
TGAGGGAGAGGTTGGAGGAGAGGGAGAGGTTGGAGGAGAGGGAGAGGTTGGAGGAGAGGGAGAGAGAGAAGGGAAATCTGGTGGAGAAGGGGAAGAGAGAGAGGGGGAAGAGAGAAAGAGAGAGAGAGAGAGAGAGAGAGTGATTGAAGTGAGACGTACTTGTAAGAAATGATATTTTAGAAACAGAAAAAGCAGATAATGGAAATGGAAATGCAGGAAGTAGAGACCGTACGAAAACACACGCGCGCGCGCGCGCGTGCATACAGATATACGTACGTACGTACATGCATACATACGATGCGGCTTTGCATCTTTGTGAGAAACCAGCTCCTTCTTTAGGGCAAGAATTTGAATATTTAAACTGAATGCACACACGCACACGCACGCACACACACATACACATATACACATACATACATACACACATACACACACATACACACACATACACACACATACACGCATTCATACCTATGCTCCTTCTCATATAGGAGCGCATACATACATACACACACATATACATACATACACACATGCATATATACACACATATACATACATACACACATGCATACATACATACACATACATACATATATACACACACCCATACATACAAACATATCACCTAATGTAAATAGAAATGCAGCAAATAGAGGACGAACGAGAACACACACAAACACACACACACAAACACACACACACAAACACAACACACATATATACACGCACACACACGTACATACATATATACGTACGTACATACATACACACGTAAGGTCGTGAGTTCAATTGCCTGTGGCGCGTTGTCAATCTTGAGCAAGACACTTTATTTCACGCTGCTCCGGTCCACTCAGCTGACATAACTGTGTAGTACCTGAATGCACCAGCAATCTACTGGTATTTATTGGTAACCGAATCCGAAACCAAGTGCCATACTAAATCTTTTCTAAGTTTTGGCAAAAAAAAACCCCACCAACTTTCAAGGGAGTGTGCAAGTCATTTACATCGACCCGAGTATTTTACTGGTAGTTACTTTATCGATTCTAAAAGGATGAAAAGTAAATACAACTTCGGCGGGAATTGAACTCAGATCGTAAACCCGGAAGTATTTTGTACGGCGAGGTACTGATTCAGCCAGCTCGCATCTTTCATGTGTGTCTAACTAAATCGTTTCTGTTATAGGCACAAGGCCTGGAGATTTTTTGGAGGAGGAAGCTGATCGACTATATTGATCCCAGTGCTCAATGGGTTCATATTTCATCAACTTGGAAAGGATGTAAGACAAAGTCTACCTCGGTGCTATTGAAACTCAGAACATATAAAGACGGAAGAAATTCCGCTGAAGATTTTATACGGCAAAATAAATACCCAACCACCTTCCTGCATTTTAAATGTGTCTTACTAAATAAAAAGACTCAATAAGCCATCCTGTCCTGGAAATGAGCCCACGAAATAATGATCAAGAGCCGAATATCTCAATAAGTTAACCATGTGCCTTCAGAAACAACATCAACAACACTATAATCTCAACATAAGTTAAAGACGGACGGATTACAGCTAAGCATTTTGCTCCGTGTGCTAATGATTCTGCCAGCTCGCCCCCTTAATTTTGGCTTACACCAACACCCTCGCCCCCGGAAAGAAAAAAAGTGGAAGGTTGACTATTAGACGCGAAACTACATTATCAGTTAGTATAACAGACGTTCTGATCTTTATACTAAAGCTTACCTTTACAACAATCTTCGTTCTTACAAGCGAGAATTGTAAGCTTCTACATTCTAAAAAAATGTAGAAACTTCAAGAGATATGAAGTCTCAAGGACAGTTTCGACTCATTTGCATCCAGGGGTTTCCCAAACGTTCCACATGATATTATTTATAGCCGCATCTACTTCGAGCATCACCGTTAGTAAATCAAGCGACGTACATTTATTTATTGCGGAAATGATCTGTTGGTGTTGTGTGTGCAGCCATTGATGACGTGAACAGAGAGTTTTAATGTCTTTGCATTTTCTTTATGATTTATTATAAAATAAACAAAACGCTAGCGCACAATCAATATATTAGATCCAGCATGGATTACGTCTGCGCTATTGCAATTTCTATATTGTAAATAATGTATTGCTTGTTATTATAATGTTATAGCGTCATTGAATTAGTCAACCATAATGAATTGCAGTGTTTGTGGATGGGTTTTTTTTCCCTCTCTATTCAATGTCTTCTGTGTTAGTTGTGAATGTTTCAGACAATTTCAAATGTATTGGTTTCAATTGTATGTGTCTGCGTTTTTCATTTGTTCCTTTATTCTTTCAAGAGTTTCATGCATTGGGCTGCGGTCATGCTGGGGCAACGATTTAAATATTTTATTCATTCTTATTTATCCCACGACTTATTATCTAATTTCGTACTTATGTTATACGATGCAATCTCCCGGACTTGAAACTATCGGTGGCATAAACAAACATTGCTGAGTATGGAGGAGTGTAAACAGATATGGACACTATCACGTATGTCCGCATACAGACATGCTTGCATAGACACACACATACATATACACACATGCACACACACATGCACACACACATGCACATACACACATACACACACATCCATACACGCGCGCACACATACACTCATACATACATATAGATAGGCAGATAGACAAACAAACAGAAATACAGACATATAGACAGACAGACAGACAGACAGACAGATAGATAGATAGATAGATAGATAGATAGATAGATAGATAGATAGATAGATAGATACGACGATCTCTTGTGGGGTTTCCTCCACCAGTTTTTACTAACAAATCACGTCAACTAAAGACTACAGACGAAGTCACTTACCCACATAGCCGCTCACTAAGACGGAACCCTAAACCACCTGGTGTCAAAAGCCAACAATTGAATCTTCCAGCAATAACTGTCCCGTATATTTATATAGTGTGTGTGTTTGTGTGTCTATGTTTGTTCCCCACAATCGCTTTACAACCGATGTTGCTGTGTTCACGGTCCTGTAACTTGACGGTTCGGTAAAAGAGACCCGATAGAATATGTACTAGGGTTACAAAGAATAAATCTTGGGTTCGGTTTGTTCGACTACACGCGGCGCTCCAGCATGGCCGCAGTCAGATGACTGAAAGAAATAAAAGCATAAAAGAATATAAGTATATATTCGTAATCTTCTCCATCGAAAAATCTATCTTAGCAATTATTTCATTTGAAATTAATGGACTTTCCATAAAAATTACATGACACTCATTCTGCAAATCTCATGTTAATTCACCGCATATTTCCCTTTCTCTGTCATTTCCGCTGTCTCAATGTGAAGCAAAATATGACTGCAGGATCAACCAACCAACCTCCCAACTAACATTTATATCGGTTCTTATTAAATAGAGACTACTTCGATTGTATGAATTCTTTACTAACAATCCAATGGGATTACTATTTTTTTATTTTTTACCATATGTGTAGTAATGGTTATATTTCTATCTCGCCTTCTGAGATACATTATTGTCAGTATTATATAATCATTTTGACGAATATTTTTCCTTGTACCTATCTTAGGTTGTTTTATTATTATTTTTTTCATTTACTGGTGGATTTTCTGAATAACAAATCTGTCTGTTGGAGATAGACGCTTTTACCAGGCATTTCATATAAATTTATGAAATTGCTTCTCGTTGGGTCGGTTAAAGAACTCCCGAACCTATAAAAGACTACAATTAAACAAGCGAAATACTAAGAAAAACTGTTGCGGAAAATGTAACGGAAAATGTAATCGCTCGTTAAAGATATTATGCTATATCGGTTTGATTTCCGTTTAAAACAATTCCGTTTCTCCATATAACGCCATTTTGACTTCAAACTGTACACGTACACGCTTTGCTTTGTATCAAGATGTAAGATTTTCAAGTTTTGTATATTGGAGCGAAAGAAAAAAAAATCATATAAAAAAATCGCTATACGATGGCAAAACTGTAGTGATATCCGTAAAGCAAGAATTAATTTCCTGGCAAGCCTAGTCAGCAATAGAGTTTTGATTTCTGTTTAATACCATTTCATTTTACGTTTGACCCAAATGCTCTTTCTAACGACATCCATGTCAAATACATCCTACTTAACTTGACGTAAAAGGGATTCTATTTATTGTATTTTGTGATAAAGTAATGACACACAACAAATCGGCATCGCATTTCATGGAAAACTAAAATAAATATACGAATGTGGTTGCCCGGTAAGTAGCTTGCTTCCCAACAACATTGTTCCGGGTTCAGTCCCACTGCGTGGCACCCTGGGTAAATGTCCTCTACTATAGCTTCGAGCCGGCCGACCAAAGCCTTGTGAGTGGATTTGGTAGACGAAAACTGAAAGATGCCCGTCGAATATATATGTATGTATATAT
>NC_068999.1:9067521-9069656 GCF_001194135.2 Octopus bimaculoides | reverse complement strand
ATATATATATATATATATAATCACACACACACACACAAACACACATGCACATAAATATTCACACACACATACAGACCGTTGCATATATCATGGCGCTGCTGTACATTTATGTATATGTGTTTATAACCAGAGATATATGCATTCGTATCACTAAGTTTATGATTGCATGAAAGCAAGCATTTGTGTGCAAATGTTACCCAACTAAAAACGATACACTGTGCAGATTGCATCTACAGTTCCCAAATGCGTCTACGTATAGCAACGGAACGTGGTACATTTAACTGTAGGGTCTTTGTGTATTGTGCAAAACAACATTCAGTTATGTGTCAACTTACAGCATCACGTTTGTATCAGGGGATGTACTGCACATAACGACATATACACCTGTTAATGGGTGTTAATACACCCCCCGCAAACACACACACGTATATATGAAATGATATTTGCATACAGAAACAGATATATATTTCTCTCTCTCTCTCTCTCTCTCTCTCTGAGTCCCCCTTGTTTTATCACAGTTTCTCTCTTTTATCTCTGTATTTGCCGAGAGAGAGAGAGAGAGAGCGAGCGAGAGAGAGAGAGAGAGCGAGAGAGAGAGAGAGAGAGAGCGAGCGAGAGAGAGAGAGAGAGTGCGGTAAACACCCACGCCCACACACATAAATGTATATATATATATATATACATGCATATATATGTGTATGTATTTATGCATATATATATATATATATATACATATGTATATATATGTGTGTATACATGTATATATGGTTACTGTCAATCCCTATGTATGTATGTATGTATGTATGTATATATATATATATATGTGTTCAATATCGTTTATCTGAGTATCTGACTGATGTTTCAACGATAACAATTTTTTTTTCTTCATTTCTTTTATTTTTTTACTTTTTCAATCATTTGACTGGGGCCATGCTGGATCACTGCCTTGAAATGTTTGTTTTTTTTGTCTATCGTTGTCTTTCGCTGAACGACTAAGTCACGCAAACGTAAGCACACCAACACCGGTTGACAAGACAGACACAAAGACACACACAAACACACACACAGGCATATATATATCCGTAGGAGAGCTAGTGTATATTATAACACTTTGTGTTTATTATAACACTTCCTTTTGATATGTATATATATATATATATATATATATATATATATATATATGCGGTCTTCTATTAGTTTCCTATTTCTTTATAGCCCACAAGAGGCTAAACATATGGGGGGGGGGAACAAAAAAGGACAAGCAAAGGGATTAAGTTCATTACATCGACCACAGTGCGTGACTGGTACTTTATTTATCGACCCCGAAGGGATGACAGGCAAAGTCGACTTCGGCGGAATTTGAACTCAGTACGTAACGGCAGACGAAATACCGCTAAACATTTCGCCCGGCGCGCTAACGTTTCTGCCAGCTCGCCGCCTTTTATCAGTTTCCGTCAACCTAAAACACTCACAACGATTTGGACGGCCAGGGTCTGTAGTAGAATACATTTGCCCTAAGTGCCACGCGGTGGGACTGAACCTAGGAGCATGTAGTTTGGATGCAAGCTTCTTACCACGCAGTCACGCTTGGAAATTAGTAAAGAGGCCCTCGATGAGATTTGAAATATTATTCTATCATAATCCTTTCTGCTAAATGCACAAGGCCTGAAATTTTGGGGGAGGGACTAGTCAATGATATCGACCTCAATTTGTAACTGGTACTTATTTCATCGACCCCCGAAAAGATGAAAGACAAAGTCAACCTCGGCCGAATGGGAACTCAAAGCGTAAAAACATATAGTTCATAATGAAACTGGTACCGGAAGTCATACCGACATGTTTTTTTCATTTTTGTTTGAAGTTGAACTGAATCACAAAATCAAAGATTTGTTCGAAACCATAATGATTGGGAATGCGGTAGTTGTTGATTGTATGGATATCGGAAATTGACCTGTTCTGTGTGGTATCGCCCCCCCCCCCACCGAATTGAGAAAATGGAGAGTTAGCCGCGGCTGAGTTAGAACCCAGGACGTAAAGCAACCAGTAGCATCATTGAAGTAAATGAAATCGTTCAAGATGATGATGAGGGTGATAATGATGATGATGAGGAGGAGGAGGCCAACCCCCCCCCCCCC
>NC_068999.1:9066518-9067511 GCF_001194135.2 Octopus bimaculoides | reverse complement strand
CCCCCCGAATTGAGAAAATGGAGAGTTAGCCGCGGCTGAGTTAGAACCCAGGACGTAAAGCAACCAGTAGCATAATTGAAGTAAATGAAATCGTTCAAGATGATGATGAGGATGATAATGATGATGATGATAATGATGATGATGATGAGGAGGAGGAGGAAGGGGAGTGTAAGGCGGGAGAGAAACCGGAAGCTGAGTGAAGAGTGGATGGGGAAGGTGGGGAGACGAAGAGAACTTGTATAATGAAGACGACGACGAAAAGAAACCAATGTGATGACGACGACCACGACGACGGAGCCCTTGACTACGACGACGGAGCCCTTGACTACGACGATGACGACGCAGCCGATGATGATGATTATGAGGATGATGATAATGATGATGATGATGATGTTGATGGTGGAGGGGCGAGGGTGATGAAGATTAAGGTGGTTTATCTTGATGGTAGTATTGATGCTGGTGATGAAGCTGCTGTTGATGCTGGTGCTATTGGTGCTGCTGATGGTGATGATGATGAAAATGATGATGATAACAGTGATGGCGATCGTGATTATGATGATGATGAGGAGGATGATTATGATGATGGTCCTGTCGGTGTTAGAGTTACAATATTGGTAGCAGTTATTGTAGTGACTGGTGTGGAGGTGGTGATGATGACGATGATGACGGTAATGAGGAGGAGGAGGAGGAGCAGGAGAAGGAGGGGCAGGAGGAGGAGGAGGATTATGACGATGACGAGGTTGATGGGGATGTTGATGATAGTGATGATGATGATGATGATGATGATGATGATGATGATAATGATGATCATGATGATCATGATTATGATGATGACGACGATGATGATGCTGATGATGATGGGGATGATGATGACAGTGAAGTTGATGATGGTGAGGAGGAGGAGGAGGAGGAGCAGTAGGAGGAGGACGAAGTGGGTGTGGGGTTGTGGGGTGGGGTGGAGGAGGAGGAGGAGGGTGAGGTGTGAGGAGGGGA
>NC_068999.1:9061241-9065716 GCF_001194135.2 Octopus bimaculoides | reverse complement strand
TATATATATATATATATATATATATATGTATATGTATGTATATATGTATATGTACATACATACATACGTACTTACATACACGTAGATATACAAATGCATATATACGTAGATAGATAGATAGATAGATGGATAGATAGATAGATAGATAGATAGATAGATAGATAGATAGATAGATAGATAGATAGGGAGGTAAACGTTTGGATAGATAGAATGATCGATCGATAGACAAGTGGAGAAATAGAAATGCCAGCAATATAAGTTACTAGCGAAATCATGCTAATTCGGACATCATATGAATCCCAAATGAATGAATGCAGATAAAATTTGCTTCGATGCAGGATGAGTTTGTGCTGTGCGTGACAGTATGCGTTGACTCTTATTTATTATTTGTTTCATTCTATCTATATACAATCCTTTCTGTTGTATTTGAAGAAATCAATGCTTTTGGTTGTTTATTCGTTATGGAGGGACATTTTTCTTGGTTTTTGTTTCTGTTTTTTTTAGCCCCAGTTCAACCCTGATTGACTAGAGCAGTGGCTGTGAACCGTGCCGTTTTGTCAATGGCAATGAACGGGTAATCGTATAAGTACTTAACAGAGAAATGAACAGGTAATATATGAAAGCATAGATTAAAACAAATCAAACGCAGTATACCTTGAGAGGATTCTCCTGTTTAGCTAGGAAAAATTCTTTTTGCTGAGTCTGCGGTGATAGTAGGGTATTATCTTGGATGCAAGAATTTGTCTCGCTTTTTGTTACAACATTGTTCTGTATTCCCGGACGTTGTGTTCTTGAGCAAAGCATTTTCACGTTAATCGGCGATTGCTCCGTTTGCTTATGCATTACACACTATGTTAGTGTGCAGGCAACGTTGACCTGAAAATCAATTTGATTAATGTACCGTATAGATATATCTTCAAAATAAACGGAACATCTACGCAGGTTCTTGAGGAAGACATTGCAGAAACCTCATCAACCGTTCTCAATAGAAGACTTCATCAATATTCAGTGGTTTTGAATAAAGAGACTCATAACCTCCATTTTATATACATTCTATTCACTTTTATTCTATCAGCTCTTTTGTCGACCCGCTCAGTTATGGTGAGGAGGAGGAGTAGGAGGAGTAGGAGGATGACGAGTAAACACATCAGCACGAAAGTCAAGCGGTGGGACGGTAAACGCAAACACAAAGACACAAACACATAGATATATATATGTACATATATACGACGAGATTCTTTCAGTTTCCATCTGCCAAATCCACTTGCAAGGCCTTGGTCGACCTGCAGCAATAGTAGATGGCACTTGCCCAAGGTGCCACGCAACGGGACTGAACTATATGCTTGAGAAGTAACATTTTACCACACTGCCACGCATGCGCCTATATATAAACAATGATATACTGAATGTAAAAACAAACGTGAGACAAACAGAAAGTCCGTAATCGTTTGTCAGTTATTGACCAATGGTACTTTTCAGTTTCGCACCTTTAACGATAAGACTGAATGCTTCCCAATTGGCGGTGCCCGCAAAAAATTTTTTTCTTACGTAGAATTATGGACAAGTGCAAACAAAACGAAACAAAACATGCAAAACGACGCAGTGTGATTAAGGACGGTCGACGAGGCCAAACAGCTGAACATAATACGGCCATGGGGGACAAGAAGACGAGAATAGTGGATAACACTTAGAAAATGTTTTAAAATTTGGAGAACGGAGAGACAGTATTTGCGACTGGTCAGCTAAGGGACCAGTCTAAGAAAGCAAGACAAAGAGGAACTGGCGTCTGGTCACGTAACAGCAGCAGGCAGAGGAGAAGAACAGCAGGGAGAGAGGGAGTGACAGAGAAAAGAAGGGGTAAGTGAATGAAGGGAAAGTAGATGAAGGGGAAGAAGAAAGGATAGAAATAGAAGAGGGAAAGAGAGAAAGGGAGTAAGTAGGAAGGCTAGAATAGAAGTGACAGGGTCAGAGAGTTCACGACTGGTGAGATCATGGACCAATATATATATACACAGACACATACACACACAAAGAAACACATACACACACACACACACACACACACACACACACACACACACACACACACACATATATATATATATATATATATATATATATATATATATATGTATATATATATATATATATATATACCTAGGAACTCATTCATGCATACACAACTATGTAGAACAATATATGTGCATATGTAGATACATTTGTGAGAGAATGTACCTACATTCGTCACGGCATGGCAGCTATTGTTCATGCTGGTTTAGTATCGGTGATGGCGGCATTTCAAGACAGTGTAGTTTCTCCATTGGTAAGAGAGTTATTCAGGTCAGAGCTTCAAATTCTCCTGCGGATATTGTTCAACGTTGTTGCTGTGTAGGTTTGTTACGCATCTGTGTGTGTAAATATCTGGCGGAGAATCTTCATATGTTCGCAAATGGCGGTGTAGCGTTATAAGGGCGTACACCACTTTAGAAATATACATACGTACATACATACATACATGCATATATATATATATATATATATATATATATATATATATATATACATATACACGTATATATATATGTATATATACAGATAGATAGATAAATAGATATAGACACATGGTATATATATGAATTTACATATATTTGTGTGTATGTAAGTGGGTAGTGTGTGCGTGATGTTTGTATACATGTATGTGCATTTTTCTATAATTACGTGTATATATTCACATACAAACACAAACGCACGTGCATATATTTATATATACAAATATCTGTCTATGTAAACATACACAGATGCTTACATGCATACACAAACACACACACACACACACACACACACACACACACACACACACACACACACACACACACATATATATACATATATATATATATATTTATTTATATATATATTTAGATGTATATATTATACTTTCGTGTATGCACGCACGCGCGTGTGTGTTTGCGTGTGCGTGCATGCGTATGTTTGAAATTACTTTGTGCGTGTACGTGTACGTGAGTGTGTGTGCTTGTGCGTGTGAGCGCGCACGTGTGTACGTGTGTGCGTACGCATGTACGTGTGTGTTGTGTTTGTACGTGGCTGTGTATATGTGTCCTCGTGCTAAATCGCAAGAGAAAGCGAAACGTTATCTAGAGCCTGACCGTTCTATTGGGAAATGACGTGGCCTTTTCGACGAAAGCCGTATGTACCTTGTCTCTCTCAACCATTACTTCTGGCACATTTCTTACTGAAACTGTCAGCGCCACCTGACGGTCACTCTCAGACACTTACCACCATTAACAGCATCAACGATTACAAAACAACAGCAAGAACAACAGCAACGATGATGGTGTTGGTGATAACAACAGCGGAGATGGTGCCGAACTCAGCAGCAGTAAGAATTCTCTCACCACTGACATGAATGCAGAATTTTTGGGAAGTGGTTTAAACGTTTGCTTCCGCTATTATGTGTTAGGTGGCTCGCTTCCTTTGCACGGTAGATTGGACGAATGCCTCTTATCTCGACCTGGAATCCTTGGCTCAGTCCTTGTGAATGGAGTTAGGCACATGGAAACTGTGTGGAAGCGTGTCGGATGCATTGTTACTTAGAGACTTATAACATGTAATGTCAAGCTAATTCTGCATGTGTTTTTTTAAAGTGTATGACACCGTGGAATACTCAGCCAGTTATTGTTTCACTTAATAAGTAAAGAGTTCAGTCGAATGAACTATTGCATGCTATTCGTCGATAGCGATGGAGGGCCGATCAAGCCAACACGAAAAACAGCTCGAGCAACAACGAGCGATAATTGCAGATTAAGTAATCGATTGATCAGCTAGAATTCTTTTCTACTCTAGGCACAAGGCCCGAAATTTTGGGGGAGGGGGCCAGTCGATAAGATCGACCCCAGTACGCAACTGGTACTTAATTTATGGACCCCGAAAGGCTGAAAAGCAATTTGAACTCAGAACGTAATGACAGACGAAATACCACTAAGCATTTCACCCAGCGTGCTAACGTTTCTGCCAGCTCGCCGTCTTTTCTACTCTAGGCATAAGGCCCGAAATTTTGGGAGAGGTCGGGTCAGTTGATTAGATCGACTCCAGTACGCAACTGGTACTTAATTTGTCGACCACCGAAAGGCTGAAAAGCAAAGCTGACCTCGGCGGAATTTGAACTCAGAACGTAAAGACTGACGAAATACCGCTAAGCATTTTGCCCGGCGTGCTAACGTTTGCAGCAATTAAATGATTACGAAAGAACACAGCGGTATCTTAGAACAAGTAGTCGTTAGATCGGTGTGTCATTTAAGACGCTCGTTTCGCAACAACGTGATTTTGAGTTGAGTCACATTGCAAGGTATCTTGGGTACAAACGTCTTCTACGCTAGTCTCGTACCATCCGAAGATGGTGAGTGAATTTGGTAGACAAAGACAAATAAAAGCGTAAAACATTAATATACATACAA
>NC_068999.1:9058786-9060970 GCF_001194135.2 Octopus bimaculoides | reverse complement strand
TGTGTGTGTGTGTGTGTGTGTGTGTGTGTGTGTGTGTGTGTGTGTATATTTGTTTATTTCGCTATTTATTTTCAATTCGTTCGTCGATAATAAAGAACAAGAACGAAGTGGATAGCCTGAGAGAGTAATTCCAGAGGCGGAAGGATATGGAATAGGACGTGGATGAGTGAGAAATATTGCCTGAGTTGACTGTGGTTAATGTTTTGTTTGCAGTGTTTAATATTAGTAATTGAGAAAAATACGATATAAAGAAGAAACAACCAAAACACTCCAATACCGCATTTGTCTCCACCTCACTCTCGCCCCACTTCTCTTCCCCTCTCTCCCATTTTCTCTCCCTCCCCCTCTCTCTCTTTTTTCCTCTCTCCGTCCTACTCTCTCTCTCTCTGTCTTTCTTTCTCTCTCCCTACCTCTATATAATTTATATTTATCTACCCTTCTCTCACTCTACCTTTATATTATCCATTGTTGTTTACCACTCCCTCTTTCTACCTCTGTTTACTTCTCCTCTCCGTCTCTCTGTCTCTCTCTCTCTCTATTCATCTCTCTCTACCCCCCTCTCTCTCTCCCACACACACACACGCACAGACGTTCGCACACAAACAAAAACTAAAATGGCCGAAATTTCATACATATGTCATGAAGGAGTAAATAATTCTTACAATGAACGATTTACACTTAGCGTTAGGGAAACAGCTTTTGGAGTGCAGGCAAAATTACTGCCAAGTCAAGTAATACAGTTTTCTAATATGATAACGTGAGTTCAATTCCAGCAGACGGTCTTCAAGACAAAGCATGTTATTTTGTTTTGACTCAAAATAAACATGCTTACATACATACATGCATACATATATGCATTCAAACTCGCATACACGCACAAAAAAAGATGTATAGATATATGGTATTATATCTGCATTTATGTCTATTAGATGCGTATTCGAATACACCGAAACTAGGATAATTCTGGTTCCCATAGCTAACGAGGAATACTCAATATATACTTTATATTTTCCGTAAATAAGCCTACACTCTCTCAGGCTTCCGTTTTTACATATATATATATATATCTTATATGCGTATATATATAACGTATATATGTGTATATGTGTGTATATACATAGATATATCCATACATACATACATACATACATGTATACATATATGTGTCCATACATATGTGAATATATATATATATACACATATATATATATATACATACATATATGCACATACATATATGCGCATACATATATACGAGATCTGATCAATAAGTATCCGGACTCTTGCCATCGTAACGAAGCTAAAGCATGAAGAGTGAAGCCTGGCAAACATTGACCTTGATCTCTGCTGTGCATGCGCACTAATTTTAAACGTTCTAGCTCACTTCTGTTATTTACGGCAGTGCTTGGAAGGAGGGTGTGTAGCGTGTGATCGTCGCATTGATCATGACAATACTTGCTCAGAAGCATGCGCAAACTTGCAGAAAGTTTATGGAGAAGAGTGTATGAGCCGCACACAAGTTTTCAAGTTGTTCAGACGTTTCCAGGATGATCGAAAAAATGTCGATATTGACGAACGTTCTGAGAGTCCTTCAACCAGCAGAACTGAGAAAA
Organism: Octopus bimaculoides; assembly: GCF_001194135.2. NCBI lineage: Eukaryota > Metazoa > Mollusca > Cephalopoda > Octopoda > Octopodidae > Octopus > Octopus bimaculoides. The sequence continues at coordinate 9,059,357 of NC_068999.1, read as the reverse complement.
ACACCGCAGTTGTGTGTGTAGCTGTGAGGAAAATCGTCGAATCACCATCCGTGATTGGGTGTGTATGTGCGTGTGTGTACATCTACAACTCTCATAGAAATACTAAGAGCTATTCTTGAAAAACTAAAAATTAACTAGAGAAATCAACAAAAATTTAAAAAAATATTTATAGTCGTGGAATTAGTTAAGCAGCACAGACTTTAAAAAAAAAAGCAAATCATGCTATATACCACAAGTAAATTACTTATCCATTCATACACGCAACCACTCACGCGCATTCGTGCAATTATATACGCCAATACATACATAATAAATACATGCATACACACATACATACATACATCCATACATACATACATACATACATACACACATATATACATACATATATACGTACGTACGTATATAGATAGATAGATAGATAGATAGATAGATAGATAGATAGATAGATAGATAGATGAACATATGTCTGTATCTATGTCTGTAAGCATAAGTGTATGTAGGCAAGGCATATATGATATATACACCATATATATATATATATATATATATATATATATATATATATATA
>NC_068999.1:9056792-9057722 GCF_001194135.2 Octopus bimaculoides | reverse complement strand
ATATATATACAAATGTATATGTATATATGTATATATATATGTAGTTTTATTCATGTATTGAGACGTACGTATATATGTACATCTATGCATGGACACACGTATGTATATAAGTTTATATATGTCTGTGTGTCTTGTTATTAATGCCCAATTCGGTACACAGACATATACATCGAAATAGACATGGACGTATATATACTCAAATACATAGACATACAAACACACATACATATACATGGACATATAGTGAGAGAGATTTATACGCATATATGTCTGTGTGTACTTGTCATTGAGCATATGACAGTGATCGTGTGTGTATATGCATACATACACGTAAACATATATATATATATTTATACATATATATATGTGTGTGTGTGTGTGTGTGTGTGTGTGTGTGTGTGTATACACCCACACACAGACACGCATAACCACACACACACAAACACATATACACGTTTATATATACATGGTCATGTATTCTACACCTGTACAGGAGTATATGCAGAAATACAAGCAGACGTTTCTTTATATATAAGAATGCTAGTGAGTGTGTGTATATACGAGTGCATTTGGGTGTATATGTGATTGTGTGTAGATATGTATTCTACGTAATTATTACCACTTACTATATACACAATTCTGGCTTCCATCGAACCAGTATTTTCGAAACTTTTTCCATTTTTCATTATATATGAGTTTTATGATTTATTTCCGCTGTAGAGTAAACAGCAAAAAGAAGTGATATATATATATATATATATATATATATACATACAGAGAGAGAGAGAGAGACAGAGATAGATAGATAGATAGATAGATTGATTCATTGATTGATAGCTAGATAGATAGTTATAGATATATACAATAAATATATATATATATATATTATATATATGTATATGTATATATATACACATACATATATATATG
>NC_068999.1:9054208-9056293 GCF_001194135.2 Octopus bimaculoides | reverse complement strand
TATATATATATATATATATATATATATGCATGTATGTATATATCCATGTATGTATGTCTGTATATATGCATATATGTACGGATATGTATGTGTGTGTGTATATATGTAGAATTTTTAAGTGTGTTTTTTGTGGGGTGATCTACATTTTATTTCTGTTTTATATAATTTATATCTCCACTCCCACCTCATCCCATATCCACACTTTTTTCCCCCTTCTGTGCGTTCGAGAAAACTTTCACATCAATTTTGGCTGTCTTAAATATCCAGGCTGTACGCTAGAAAATTCCTCATTCGTCAATAGCAGGACCTTTTTAGACCCGAGGCGTTTCCTGAGCAGGTCTTCGTAGCAAATCACTCAGGAAAGAGTGTGAATCTTCTGTATGTATATGCGGTATATACCTCGTACATATACACATAAACGTGCTTGCAAATATACACACATCTACACACATACACATGTATGTTTGTATGTATGTATATATTTGTGTGCTTGTATATACATATATATATATATGTATGTATGTGTGTGTATCTATGTATGTATGTATTTATATAGGTTTATATGATGCAAAATAACTGCCACCACTGCCAACACCGTAGCCTCTACCACAGCCGCCATAGCTCCGAACTGAATCGAATTGTTCCATGAATGTTCCTTGAAAACGGAGAGCTTCGGAGGCAAAATGTGCTAATTTCCGGTCATCTCGTTGTAACAATGCTGCGAAAATTTCAGGACAATCGCTGAATGGAGAGTTATAAGGCAAAATGCACACTCTCCGAATGAGCGTGAGATACACGGAGAGAAAGGTAGAGTGAGATTCGGGGAGGGAGCGAGAAAGAGAGAGAGATAGAGAAAGAAAGAGATAGAGAGAGACAGACAGACAGACAGACAGATAGAAAGTTATGGAGAGTGAAGCGTAGTGCAAGGGTGAATGGTGGGTGAAAACCTAGAGAGAAATAAGATGGCGTCAAAAAGAAACGAAGAATTGGCGAAGAGAGAATGATAGAGAATAATGTTATTCAGAAATTGAGATAGGCAGGGGAGTAGAGAGGAGAGATTTCGAGAGGGGGAGAGATGCAGGGGCATAGTAAAATAGGGAGTGAGACAGAGAGAATGAGCGAGAGTTAGAGTTACTCAGAGAGAAGGAGAGATAGAGAGATTTTAAACGATTAGATATGGGCGCACAGCGACTATATATGTTAGTGTGTGTGCTTGTGTGTGTCTATATATATACAGAGACAGAGACAGACAGTCAGACAGAGGCATAGAGAGTAGATAGATAGACAGATAAACAGACAGATAGATAGATAGATAGATAGATAGATAGATAGATAGATAGATAGATAGATAGATAGACAGACCTGCGGTGGGAGAAAGGGAGAGAATGATTTGGAGAGAAATACGTGAATGAGTTAGAAAGAGGTAGAAGACGGACGATGGGGGAATTGGTAAATAGAGAGTGTTAAGAGGTAGGAAAGATATTGGAGTTAGGAATAAAAATTGGAGTTGTCGGCAAATGTGTGGCTGGATGGGCACGAGGAAACGGTTAAGCTCTAAGACGAAGCGAAGAATAGGAAATCATTAAAAAACCAAATCTATGAGGGAAGTGTACGGACAAGACTGACAATAGGACGGCGTGAGAGGAAGAATTGAGAATAATACACGAAGGCTAAAATTAGCGGAGAAAATGGGGGAAAAAATATTACAAAACAATCATACACACAAATGCTTCCTTATATACATACATACATAGAAGCACGTGTATATGCATATACAGAGAAACAGAGAATGTATGTGTTTATATATATATATATATATATATATATATATATATATATATTTATGCTTGTGTATATATATATATATATATATATATATGCATGCACATACACATGCATGTTTTTACACACACATAAACACCCTCACACTAACACACATACCCACACAAGCACGCAGATACACACACACACACACACACATACATATACACACATATATATATACACACTTCTCTCTCTCTATATATATATATACATATATACACAAGCATAAATATATATATATATATATATATATATATATAT
>NC_068999.1:9052410-9053370 GCF_001194135.2 Octopus bimaculoides | reverse complement strand
TATATATATATATATATATATATATATATATATATATGTGTGTGTGTGTGTGTGTGTGTGTTGTGTGTGTGTGTGTGTGTGTGTGTGTATGTGTGTGTGGGCTTGTATATATATTACATACATACATACATACATACATATATTGAGTCGTTGTCAGTGAATCTGAAGCGAAACAGCATTATCTAAGACTACTGGTAAAACTACAACAAAAAACAGTCTCGACGATTTTCTGTTGTTGTTGAATGAAGACCACAAGCCGTGCCGGCCCCAACGATAAACATACGTTAAAGATGGTGTACGCCTGCGCAGTGAAGACGACGATGGCGGCAAACACAACAGTACAACGGTTCCACCATAGTGTCAATTATACACGGAATTGTCATCGTTAATGTTGTCCTTGTTAAAACCACTGTGAGCCTATCATCAGTTGAATAGCACACTCCACATTATCACCGATGTCACCGCCATTGACGTCAGCCACCACCACTGCTATCTCCAAAACTCCACCAACGTCTTCAAAACAACCACTGCAGATCTACGCCATTGATTTTCTTTAAAAAACACCACCGTTTCTTCTATTTCCCATCGCCACCCACTATTCATCCGACGTTTTACCCACACCATTAGCCATCCACCTAGTACCACCCACATATTGACCACCAAATTATCCCAATAATTGTCTTGTGCATAATATCCACCGCCAGCATCCCCACAACTGGCTCGGTACTTCGTTATTTCTGTTTACCTATAGATTTGCCTGGCCCGTCTGTCTATCCGTTATTGCTTGTATGTATGTATGTACATATGTATGAAGGCATGTATGTATATATGTACTTGCGTACGTATATATGTATGTATGAATGTATGTATGGATGTATGTATGTAACTGTCTGTCTGTCTCACTATCAATGAATCAATCAATCAATCAATCATTCTCTCTCTCTCTCTCTCTCTCTCTCT
>NC_068999.1:9051610-9051963 GCF_001194135.2 Octopus bimaculoides | reverse complement strand
ATATATATATATATGTATGTATGTATGTATGTATGTATAAGTGGGGTGGGGTATGGTGAGTGTTTGTGCATGTGTGTGTTTGTGCGTGTTTGTGTGTATGGATGAGTACACATACACGCACACAAACACATACACACATATACACACATATATACATATATAAACCTGAACAGCAAGATAGACAGATAGGGACTGAGAAAATTAATGCTATATATTTGTCTCTACATATCATAAAGATAATAAAAGTGTCTTAATATTCTATTATTTCATTAGTAGATCATGATAATATTACAGTTGAATGGATCGGAATTCTGTTGCATGGGTTAACAATAGAGCTTTCCCCCCCCCCCCCC
>NC_068999.1:9048052-9051588 GCF_001194135.2 Octopus bimaculoides | reverse complement strand
ACGCACACATTATCCCCCTCCCTCTCTCTATATATATCCCTTAATCTTTTTTTACATCTCAGTTTTACTAATACCAAATTGTAATGGCTTCCGTATCACATATGGATAATAATTTTTTGTGAATCAACTATTAAATACCATCAGGAGCGAAATACTTTCTCCTTATCGTTCCATTTCTAGTTTATGTTCTGCTACCTGCTGTAGGAAGGACAGCAGAGCCGAAAGAAAGATTTCTCTTATGATAAGACTCGAACCTATTATCTTAGACTTACATATTTCCCTCGGTATTTTCAATGAAAATATAATTACCTCTACAGTAGTGTAAATAGTTATTCAATGCTAATACATTTGTACAAAATTAACTACTAAAATGTGGTTTTATCCTATGGCTTTCGCCATAAATCCCGTATTAACTTGAGGGTGATAATGTGAAATATGCGCAGAGATATCACCGTAAACAGTCCTCTCACGCTTGAGCCAGAAGAACATTTGGTATATAACAGAGGGCTCAACGGAGGGTTCCTGCATCTGGTACATGACTGGTACTCATTCCAAATGAGGAAACAATGTCAGTTTGCAAATACGAGGATTACTCAAGTACCACCATCGCTTATTCTAGATTAAAACAAATCATTATTTCCATTGCATTTCTCCGTTTAGTTTTATACTAATTTGTGGCAGCCAGCTGGGAGAACCAATAGTGCTCCTCATAAAATGTTCAGTACAGCTTAAACAACATATATGAGTTGCTAAACGCAGGAGAGCAGCAATCTTGAATAATTTACGTTGGAATCTCGTCCAAGTCAACTTTGCTTTTCTTGCTGTTGGATTCGATAATAAACGTTACCACTCAAGTACTGGGATCTGATGTTGTTGGCACTCCGTCACTTGCGACGTCGAGGGTGAAATTAACGTGCAAGTGGATGAGCACTCCACAGACACGTGTACCCTTAACGTAGTTCTCGGGGATATTCAGCGTGACACAGTGTGACAGGCACAACAGAAACAGGAAGTAAGAGTGAGAGAATGTTGTGGTGAAAGAGTACAACAGGGTTCGCCATCATCCCCTGCCAGAGCCTCGTGGAACTTTAGGTGTTTTCGCTTAATAAACACTCACAACGCCCGGTCTGGGAATCGAAACTGAGATCCTCTGACCGCGAGTCCGCTGCTCTAACCACTGGGCCATTGCGCCTCCACACTGGGATCTATGCAAGCGAGATACCCACTCCTTTCAAAATACTATCCTTTTGCCAATATTAGAAAGGATTTACCCCGCTTGCTAACCTCGATAAAAAATTTTACTAACGCTGAGTTTCTTCTAGTCATTATGGTTGTAATTTCAATAACATACAGAATATTTTGGCGTAAATACATTTAAATATCGTACCCTTTAATTAATTGCTGTTAATGCAGAAGTCCCACACAGGAAGTATCCTAATTAATACAAGACAGATAGCAGAATGGATAGCACGTTGAATAACCTATTTATTGATCCTAAAATCAAACCTACCGGATGCGTTTCTATGGGCAGACGTATCATTATACAGTATCTCCTATCATTTTATGCTTTATAAATAATCAACAAATATCCTGATAATAATAGTAAATGGGAACACATTACGTCTATCTCATTAGCTACTACGATATTAAATAGCATATATGCGCAGGTACAGCACATTTGATGTGAATTTCATGAATACCTTGATATTCTCAAGAAGATACTTGAAACAAATAGTAAAGCATAATGGGATAATCATACTTCGAATGTTTCCGATTATAAATCCGCGATAACCTGTTTCACATGGAGTTAGCTACAACATGCAAACAATTGTATTTATGTATTTTTCTTACCATGTTTATTGAGATCGAAATTGTTATTGTTATCGATGCATTTATTACTATTGTTGGTATTGTTGTTTATCATAAATCTTTAAAATGTATTACAAAATCTACCGAAGAAAGATCTGTCATCAACATGAAAGTACGAACTAAAAGGATCACAGGATTAAATTGAGACAACTAATGCAATCTACAAACTTCAAAGCAAGCATGACAATTGTAAACATCATGAGGCAAAGTGTTACATCGAATACACTCGTACGACATATTCCATTCGCCTGAGTGTGCATTTATATTAGGTTGTCAAGAAAGTCCTTGCGGTTTTTAACCTTTGAATTCAGATGTACATATCTCGGCTCAAACAAAACTTTATTAATCGAAATAAACATCATCAGAATCAAAACACTTTTGCCAACGCGAAACAAGTTTATTTATGCCAGTAGCGTAAAAATCCTGCGTTCTGTTTGCGATGAAGTCGTTGAAGGCGTGTTTGGCATCGTCTTGGTTTTTGAAGCATTTCTCACGCAGGAAGTTGTCGAGGTGCTTGAAAAAGTGGTAGTCGGTAGGCGAGAGGTCTGGTGAGTATGGCGGATGAGGCACAGTTTCTTAGCCCAATTCGTTCAACTTCTGCAGGGTCAGTTGTGCGACGTGCGGCCGAGCGTTGTCGTGGAGAAGAATTGGTCCTTTTCTATTGACAAATGCTGGCTGTTGTTGTCGGAGTTTCTGATGCATTTCATCCATTTGCTGACAGTACTTCTCCGCCGTAATGGTTTCGCCTGGATCCAAAAAGTGCTTATGTGTATTTTGCGTATATAGATATATGTGTGTGTGTATATGGAATATATATATTTTCCGTGTACTTTTAATATTATAGCCATGAGCATGTGTAAAATTTTATGAAACCATATAATCTTTAAAGATGGAGTTACATGTATTTACGTTTGCATTTATTTCAGGTTTATTGTAGCAAAACTACGTATTTCTATCCTGTGACAGGGAGTTTGATAACATTTTTTATCCGTGTTGCTTAGTTTTAATATTCTTCCATTTTTCTAAGTGTGTTCACCGTGTATGGTGGTGGTTAGGGAGTCATTTAATGTGGACCCTTTCGAATTTTAATATGAAGCGAGTCAATTTTTCTATTATTGTCGCTCTAATCATCACCACCATCATCATCGCCATCGTCAAATCATCACCATCATAATCGTCAACATCATTATTCTTATTCTTATTATTATTATTATTATTATCATTATTATTATCATTATTATCATCATCATTATTATTGTTATTATTATTATTATTATTATTATTATTATTATTATTATTATTATTATTATTGCCATCGTTATACAGTGCTTAATGTGTTCCACTTCAAAAGAAATAAGGCGAAATATTTGTGTGACTAGTACCGTCTTCCATCTTTTTATCTGTTTCTCTCTCTCTCTTTCTCTCTCTCTCTCTCTCTCTCATCCTCCCTGTTTTTCTCTATATATATCTCTTTCTCCACACACACACACATATGTATATGTATGATGTATCATGTATATATATATACATATATATATATATATATGTATATGTATATACATATACATATATATTATATATACATACATATATTTTTATTATATATATATACATATGTATTTACACACACATTTGTATAAATATATATATATATATATATATATATA
>NC_068999.1:9046689-9047758 GCF_001194135.2 Octopus bimaculoides | reverse complement strand
CATCATTATTATTATTATTATTATTATTATTATTATTATTATTATTATTATTATTATTATTATTATTATTATCATTATAAAGGCTGTGAGCTGGCAGAATCGTTAACGTGCTGGACGTAATGCTTAGCGGTATTTCGCCCGTCGCTACGTTCTGAGTTCAAATTCCGCTGAGGTCGACTTCGCCTTTCATCTTTTTGGGGTTGATAAAAATAAATACCTGTTGAAAACCGAAATTGTTGCCCTTGTGGCAAAATCTGAAACCATTATTATTGTTGTTGTTGTTGTTGTTGTTGTTATTGCCTTTGCACAGCTTCTAACGCTGGAGATGTACTAGGGTGCTAGATATTCATTACCAGGTAACTAAGGCAACACCCCTTATTTTTCGAGCACCATCCGGAGTATTCGAGCGGTTCCAAGCAGTGCTGTTTTCTGCAAGTGCTCCACCCTTATTGCAGCCCCTATTTGTTCCACGTACTTCTCGAGATGTTTGCTCACTGTTACCAGGGCACCGACAATTATTGGTACTACTACTACTACTAGTACTACTATTATTATTATTATTACAATTATGAAGGGGGTGAGATGGCAGAATCGTTAGCATAGTTATACTTCGCCGTTGCGGGGTATCGGTAATGTACGGCGATTCTCTGGAAGTGCAAGTTCACGTGCATACTTTGCGACAAGGTGATCCGTAGCTGTTCAATCTGTTGTCGATTATCGATCGTCGCAGAGGATTCACTGACGAAGTTACCGTTGATTATCTAAGCAGACGTAGCTTGTTCTTTGAATTAAATTCTAGAGACATACTTTAGCAAAACCTTCATATTGTCTCACGATCAATTTTCTTCCAGCGCGCCGGACACCAATCGGAAACAATCGAGGGTTCGTACTAACTTCCTGTTTCACTTCATTGGTTTTACTGAGCCTGAATGAACTAAGTTTCTATAAGAAGCCTGTAAAATTTGAAGTCGCATAGAACCGAATCACAGTGATCTAAATATCTATACATACACACACACACGCTCACACACACATATATGTGTATATATATATATATATATATATATAT
>NC_068999.1:9044499-9044796 GCF_001194135.2 Octopus bimaculoides | reverse complement strand
TTGTTATTATTATTATTATTATTATTATTATTATTATTATTATTATTATTATTATTATATTATTATTATTATTGTTATTATTATCATTATCACCATCATGTAAATTTATTTATGCATTTTATTATATGGTTATCTTCAAAAAAATACAATTATTATACGTATGATTGTTATTATTATTATTATTATTATTATTATTATTATTATTATTATTATTAATTTAAGTATAAGCAGGAGTAGAAATTTTATTAGTAGTGCTGTGTTTTTCATTGTCCCTGTTGATATCGTATGTGTGTGTGT
>NC_068999.1:9043488-9044385 GCF_001194135.2 Octopus bimaculoides | reverse complement strand
ATATATATATATATATACATTTACGCATTTATACACATATATACATATTAATATATATATAAGTTTATCGAGTTATTTTATTTTATTTTATTTTTTTGTTTTAACCTATGAAATTTCCGCTGCAGTATGTATGTAGATAATGTACATACATTAAAAATCTCTATGTTTTATTTTTATAATATATTTTTGAATCTCTGATGTTCATGTTTTTTATATGTATTTAATATATTTTCCTATTGTCATAGAATATCTTCTATAAAAATTGATATTCTGCCAAGGATTGTGCACGTCTCTGTATAAATAAGTACAACATTGTCGAAGTTGTTTTTGTTATGTATGAACAACACAATAAACTAGTGGTGAGACGTTTGAGCTAAGGTGCAGTTACCTATTAGCTATCTCGGATGCCAAGTCTACTCTGGCCCAAGATGTTAGTATCTGTCAAGATCCCCAGTTATGGGTCAATTAGCAAAAGATATGTCCTCTAGATCAGGTATACAGCAGTTGGCGGACGTTGATACCTATACAAGTGTGACACAATATTGCAATGTAAATAGGACTTGACTTCAGGTGAAACAGTTCCCCTTTCATACGGTTTAAATTGGCTTTGTTAAGCCCAGAAATGTAGGAAGAAAGCAAAATAAGCTGTAAATAAAGGGAGAGAAAACCACAGGAAAAACCTAATCTAGCTTCCCTTATAAATATCTGGAATTTTCCTGTCTTTGCAACAATCAGCAATTTCTTGAAAATGGGGTCATAACCCCGAAATATTGAATACATCGTAAGTCTACATTAATTCACATATTTGTTTTTGTCCTTGTGATTTACCTCACATTTACTTCGCATTGTTTTGGCTTTACCCACGATCCTTTATAATGTATGTATATATATATATAT
>NC_068999.1:9038917-9043262 GCF_001194135.2 Octopus bimaculoides | reverse complement strand
TCCCTTAATTATGTTTATAAATTTATAAGAACTTTTAAATAAGTTTTTCACCGATAATGGTGTTTACATACCGAAGTGCTTAGTAAAAATAATTAATTATTAATTTATTAATAAATTAATATTTATTTACCTTTTTATTTGTAATATATATATATATATATAATGAAAAATTATAGATGTGAACTCTTCTCAAGTAACAACTGCAAACGGCTCATTTTTTTTTTTTTAGAGATTTGATCAAAGTATTAATTTGAGACAAGTCCCAAGGTCAATAATACTCCTCATCAAAAATGACATATATGTGTCGGCTTTGATGAGGAGTATCATTGACCGGGGAACCTGTCTCTTTCAAATTAATACTTTGATATTCGGCAATTTTCTTCCTCCGTTTCCCTTTCTATTGGACTTTCCTCTGTTTCTGAAGAAGAGCGTTGCTCGAAATGTTAAACCGTCTTTCTTTCCTTCCCTGAGCGTCTGCTAATACTTTACATGTACCACGTCTTCGCGTTGTTGTTTTTTTTGTATTTGTTCATCTTTTTTTGGATTTACTATATATATATATACAAGGTTTTTCTACCAAATCCTTGCACAAAGCATTGGTAGATCTTAGACCATTGTAGAAAATACTTGCCTTGGGTGCCGCGCAGTGGGATTGAATCAGGAATCATGTGGTTGGGAAGAAAGCTTCCTACTAAACAGACATACCTATATAAAAGCATATTCAATATTCTATATAGAAATACATGTGCCAAAACTTCGTGCTTATTATAGAAATGCTGAAGAAGCCACGTGGTTCTAAAATAAGGATAATGCGCCAATATTTCCAAATTGTCTTCACAGAATGATTAATCTAGGAATTTGTGAATTGCCCCTAATGATGTGTGTATCCTAACAGCATCAATTAATTAAGCTGTTGTAAAATGCTTCTGGGTGTAGGAAATAAAGGATTATTGAAGAACTACATATTGCCCGCCAGTGACCAATATTTAGATATATTTTATTCTTTTTACATTTAAATAACACGTTACAACTTACCATTTTTCTCTTATTCTTCCTTCACATACACACACACACACACATATATGTATATATATATATGTATTTATGTGTGTAGCAAATTATATTTTAGCTACGTACATATATACATATACAAATGTATTTTGGTATATATATATATATATATATATATATATATATATATATATATATGCATCTATGCATAGATAGATAAAAACGAATGTATATATGCATATTTTCATGCGTAAATGTAAATATAGATGTATATTTATACACCTATTTTTGCACACATATACACATACACATACAACACACAGACACGTATAAATATGCTCACAAACTTCATGACTACTAAATGAGACAAGCAAAGACATATTCTTGGGAAATCTCCATGCTTGAGAATGTTTGGTAATTTATCATGTTCAGATGTATTTATACACCTCTGCATAAATTTCTACACTTTCTGACAGATCCCTTGTTTCACATGCTTGTTTCTTTGTATGTACATGCATATAATATCATAAAATGTTAAATATATATATATATATATGGGACAAGAGAAGGTACGAAAAAAAACAACAACAGACGAGGACAGGTGGTGTAAACAACAAAAGGATGTATTAGTTTGACGCTCGGGAATACAGAAAGTCTTTAACGTTTCGAGCTACGCTGTTCAACAGAAAGAATACGGAGAAAACAAGGAGACAAAAAAATTGAATTGTGGTTGGTCAACGATCTATCATGGCTACATACATACATACAAGTTCTGGTATCAAAATGGTTGTTATTTTTTTTCTTAAGATGGCGGGTACGATATACGATATCAGATAGTATATGACTTCTATTTCCAGCAGGTGAACTGACCATAAAAGCCACGTTCATTGGTTCGCACAAGTAATTGAAGGTATTGTTCGTCCTGATGGTGGTAATAGTGGTAGTGTTGATGGTGATGATGGTGATGATGGTGATGATGATGACGACGGTGATATTAATGACTTCATAACGTTCGTACGAATTATGTTGGTTGTACCATAACCATTTTGTTCCTACAATCATTGTTAGTAGTAATAGCAGCAGCAGCAGCAGCAATATTAGTAGTAGTAGTAGTAGTAGTAGTAGTAGTAGTAGTAGTAGTAGTAGTAGTAGTAGTAGTAGTAGTAGTAGTAGTGATGGTAGTTATTTTGACGCTGGTGGTAGTTATGGCGGTTGTAGTGGAGACAATGTTGATGACAGACATAGTATTGTTGGTGGTGGTTGTAGCGACGCTTCTACTACTAATACTACTACTACTACTACTACTACTACTACTACTGGTGGTAGTGGTGGTGGTGGTGGTAGTAGTAGTCGTAGCAGTGCAGCTGTTGCCAATAAAAGCCACAACCAATACTAATTTCCACGGCAAACCAGCTCACTTATTGGAATACAATAGACCACATTCAGCAGGGTGTAACTCATTTAGCCCCGACTTCGACGCTGTAGACGGATGTTGTCATCGTTGTCATCATCACTGCCAGCGCCTTCGTCATCAACATCTTCCTCACCCACATCTTTTTCTTCATCCGCATCATCATCATCATCATCATCATCATAATCATCATCATCATCAGCGACGTCGTCGTCGTCATCATCATGTGTTGTCGTCGTTGTCATCGTCGTCATCATCATCATCATCATCATCATCATCATAATCATCATCATCATCATCATCATCATTGTCGTCGTCATCATCATCATCATCATCATTGTCGTCGTCATTATTGTCTTTGTCGTCTTCAGCGCCATCCTCCTTCTCCTCCATTTCCTCCCCTACTTCCTCTGCCCCTTCCTCTTCTTAGACATCATCATCATCATCATCAACATTGTCATATAAGCCTTTGTTATCTCCGTCTCCGTCATCACTACGCTATGGTCGATGAGGTCGACCATCACCACAACGACCATGATCGCTAACACTGTCATCATTATCAATATAATCGTCATTTTCACCAGCATAGCCGTCTTCATCATCATCATCATCATCATCATTCTTCTGTTTCTGCTCATTCCCCTTCTCCTCCTCCTCCTCCTCCACCTTCCCTTCTTTTTATCCCTTTTTATTCTTCTTCATCATCATCATCATCATCATCATCATCATCATCATCATCATCATCATCGTCGTCGTCATCGTCAACTTCTTCCCGCTTCTTTTTTTCTTTTTCGTCGTCTTCATGTTCTATTCCTGACCCCTTACCAAACTCCACCTTTCTCTATCTCTCTTTCTCTCCCTTTCTCTTTGTCCTTCACGCCCACCGCTCTCACCACAACCCTCTTCCCCTTTCCCCTCCTCCCCTCTCCTCCCCCTCTCTCTCATCCACCCTCAAAATAGACTGAGATGACCTAAAATTACTCTTAATAAAAAGCCATGTTACCTGTCTTTCTTGCACCAAATTCTATTAGGGACTACCAGCTACACCCTTATCATTAAGGCTTTTTGTGGCAAGATCGACCTATTGTCAAGACCCTTTTCTCTTCTAAATTGACTCCCTAATATAATACAATCTGGGCCTAAATCAATTTGCAATCTTAATAAAAACAGGTCTCTATATGCTTCATATTCTAATGTAATTCTACTCCGACCCCTCTTTCTCCCCTTCCTTATTTCTTTCCTTCTTTTTCTTTATTTCCTTCTTTTCCCCTCTCTGTTCCTCTTTCTCTCTGTTTCTCTCTCAAGCTTTCTATTTATCTGCCTTTCTACCCGTCTGTCTATCTATCTTTCTCTCTATCTACCTCTCTCTATATATATCTATCTATCTATCTATCTACCTCTATATCTATCTATCTATCTATCTATCGATCTATCGATCTATCTATGCGTTATTCATTAATGTTTTCCCCCACTGAATATTTCTCATTCTTTCCTTCTCTTCTTCTCCCCCTCCCTATCTCTCTCCAACTATCTTTCTACCTACCTATCTATCTATCTCTTTCTCTCACTTTCTATAAATAATCTCTCTTCCCTCTCTATCTCTCATTATAATAAATTTCCCTCTAACTCTCTCTCTCTGTCTCCCCCATTCATTTCTCTCTCATTGTTTCTTACTATAAATAATCTTTCGCCACCCCTCCCCCTCTCTCTCTCTCTCTCTTTCTCTCACTATAACTATTGTTCCTCTATCTCTCTCTCTTTTCTTACTCCTCTCCCTTCATCCCTCCCTACATTTAATCTCTCTCTCTTTTTATCTCTTTCTTTCACCCTCTATTTCTCTTCTTCACTTACTCCTCTCTATTCACCCCTCCTTTCATTTAATCTCTCTCTCTCTCTCTCTCTCTCTCTCTCTCTCTCTCTCTC
>NC_068999.1:9037187-9038907 GCF_001194135.2 Octopus bimaculoides | reverse complement strand
CTCTCTCTCTCTCTCTCTCTCTCTCTCTCTCTCTTTCTCTTTCTATCTCTTTCTTTCATCCTCTATTTCCCTTCTTTTACTTCTCTCTATTGATCCGTCCCTACATTTCATCTCCCTCTCTTTTTCTCACATTCTATCTCACTTCCTCGTCCTTTCTTCCCAACTATTAACCCCTTTTATGCCTTTATACTGGCTTCATACTCGTTCTCTAAAAAGATATTCATCATGATGAAACTATATTTAAAATTCGATTTCGCCCAACCTATGTCTGAATCTTTCGTAAAACACGTGACACAAAACACAAGCAGGCCTCTGGCAAGAAATTTCTTCGTTTTCTGGGTTTTTTTCTTTCGCTTATTTTCGTTCTGCTTTGTTCCTTCTATAAGTCCTTCGTTCATTCCAACTCACCTTCCGAAAATCATTTCCCATATTTATTTATTTATTTATTTTATATTTATGCTTATATTTTCGTAGATTTTCTTTATAAATGAACGTATGTATACGTACCTGTATTATCATACGAGCATAGACACACTCGTACTCCCATACGTACACACATACACACATACGCACGCAATCACACACAAGCACACGCATGTACACGAAGATGTTTTTGTTGTCGTTGTATAGTAAGAATGTTTACTTGTCAACCACATGGTTCCCGACTCAGTCTCACTCTATGGCTCCTTGGACAAGTGTCTTCTATGATATTACAGCTCCAGGACGAATGAAACCTTGTGAGTGGATTTAGTAAACGGAAACCGAAAGATATCCATTGTACGTATGTGTGTGCGTGTGTCTTTGCGTCTAAGTCAGTCCTCCCACCACCACCACCACCGCTTGACAACCAGTGTTGGTATGTTTATGTTTTTGTGAAACTAGCGGTTCGGCTGAGGCGACCGATAATATAAGTGCTAGACTTTAAAAAGGTAAGTTTTGGGCTCGGCTCATTCAATCGACAAAACATTCTTCACGTCATGGCTGCAGTCTAATGCCTGAAACGGTCAAAACAAAATATATATACACGTATACGTAGATTCATACGTGCAAAATACATACATACATACATACACACACACACACACACACACACACACACACACACACACATATATATATATATATATATATATATATATATACGTATATAGATAGATAGATAGATAGATAGATAGATAGATTTTTGAAGAAAACGGCAGACACATAGACAAAATAATTAATTGTTGCAGCAATATAAATTTCTTAAGAGAAATTAGAAAACATTTCATAAGAAAATTAATAAATTATGAAATTGCGTTCATATTATGATAGAGCGCTCAGAAGTAACTAACCAATCAGAATTGGCCCAATGCCTTTATCTATTATTATATTCTATTCAAAGATGATATTCATGGGTATCGTAAATGAATATCTCGTGATACAATAGATAGTACACATTAATCATTTGACATCAATTTAATCAGTGAATATCTTGAAAATTTTAAATATTATCAAAATTTATCAAAGTTATATATCTCCAAATTCCGATCAACATTACATCTAGATTAGAATATCTATGTTATTTCATGAGATGGTTCTCTTTGTTGCTTTTTTTTATTTTTCTATCTATCTTTCTGCAATGAGCGAGATATCACCGATTGGAATTTTTAAAGTAAAGAATGATGAGACTTTAAATACATATATATATATATATACATATATATATATATATATATATATA
>NC_068999.1:9034660-9036292 GCF_001194135.2 Octopus bimaculoides | reverse complement strand
ATATATATGTACTATATATACATACATATACATGTGTGTGTATATAAGTGTGTGTGAATGTGTATGATTATATACATTTGTTACATAACTATATATATTTATATATTTTGTGTATGTCTGAATGTGTGTGTGTGTGTGTGTGTGTGTTAATTCTTAATAACAAAAATTAAAAAGACCGTATATCGGACGGTTTGTGAATAATTTATCGGAGATTAATTTCTTTATTTCGTCCGTACCATATATTTCACCATCACACGTGGCAAGATTTAAATTCAGGCATTTAACGTAGCAAGCACTGGTTGTATGTGCGAATGAGTCGATAGCTATTATAGAAACACACGTATGCATATACGCGTGTTTATATCTATCTATCTATCTATCTATCTATCTTATTTCTTTATTGCCCACATGGGGCTAAAGATAGAGGGGAGAAACAATGACAGACAATGGGATTAAGTCAACTACATCATCCCCAGTGCGTAACTGGTATTTATTTATCGATCCCGAAAGGATGACAGGCAAAGTCGACCTCGGTGGAATTTGAACTCAGAACGTAACGGCACATGAAATACCGCTAAGCATTTCGCCCGGTACGCTAACGTTTCTGCCAGCTCCCCGCCTTCTGTCGATCTATCTATTTATCTATCAATCTATCTATCTATCTATCGATGTATCTATCTATTTATCTTTTTATTTATCTATTTTTCAATTTATCTCTATGCTCACATCACTGACACTCGTATATACACGTACGTATAGTTACACACAATGCGTGTATATCTTTCATAGACATGATGTTTTCTTTTCATTCTTATTTTCCTAATGATTCGCTTTTATATTAAAATCTCGTCTCTCGTAACATTAACATGCATACCAAATTAACATTAACATTTTTTACAGAACTGCTTGACTGCTTAAACTAGACGTGAAGATTTGATGTTTCTTCCTCAAGTTCCGGATGCCAAGAAGTCTTATGACTATTTCAAGATGACATATACCAACTGAATATTTTGACAAGCAAAGTGTTTGCTTTAAAGAATCATAGCGCTGGGCGCTATAAGATAAGATACAGTGCAAATTATTAACGAAATTCATAGATAATTGGCACTATAAGGATGACTATTGAGTCGCAGACAACAGACAAGAGAACTTCCTTTACTACGCCTAATGCTTGGTATATTATTACTACTACTACTACTACTACTACAGCTATTACTAGAAACTGGTATTACTACTACTAATACTAAACTACTACATGTGTGTCATCTTCGCCACAGTTTTCGACATCATCGAAACAAGCAGCACAATCCTTATTTTCCTCGTTGTCGCCGCCGTCGGTGGCTTCATCATCATCATCATCATCATCATCATCATCATCATCATCATCATCATCATCATCATCACTGACGTCGTCGTCCTCGTCATTGTCATTATCATTATCATTATCAACATCATCGTCGTCGTCTTGACGCCATTGTCGTCTTCACCAACCAACGTCGTCATCATCGTCATCCTCATCAGTTTCAGGATTATCGCCAAAATCATCTTTTAATCATACATTGTGTCTTTCTTTTGTGCTTTGTCTTTTTTTTTTTATCTTTCTCTTATATTTTTAATTATTTTATTGATTTT
>NC_068999.1:9033074-9034195 GCF_001194135.2 Octopus bimaculoides | reverse complement strand
ATATATATATATATATATATATAAATATATATATATATATATATATATATATGTGTGTGTGTGTGTGTGTGTGTGTGTGTGTGTGTTTACGTCTTTCTCTTTCGCTCTTCTACTTCTATCTCCTCTCTATCTGTCATTAAATAACTAATTAGCGAACCTGTTGTATACGAGAGTGTGTGTGTGTATGTGTATGTGTCTGTATGTATGTGTGTTTATATGTGTAGCCGCTTATATATATGCTTATATCCGTGCGTGTATAACTACGTATTCGTATACACACCTATGTATATGTCTATGGCAGACGTTGATCATATATATATGCGAATACGAATGCGTATGTGTACGATGCGTGAGATGGACGTATATTTGCGCGCCTGTATGCACGTATTTGCAAGCATATTTTCTAAAGGGTGTGTAATGTGTGTTTGTTTGTGTGGGGTGGGGGAGGTGTAGTGTTTGGATGATGAATTGGAAGAATAATTGCTAAAGCTGAGAAGAAAAGTGACAATAAGTTAGTGGCAGAATACACTTAAATGAGGCAATCACATCAGACGACGAGAGAGCAATATTCAGAGAAATGATTTTCAAATGACTTGGAAGAGGGTACTTGATGGAAACCTAACACAAACACACATGCGTCAAAAATAAACAGGAAAAAAAGAAGAGTGGCAGAGGAAAGGAAAGAGAATGAGAAAGAGAAAGAGATGGAATTACAAATAGAATGATAGATCGATAGGTAGATAGTTGGATAGATAGATAGATAGATAGATAGATAGATAGATAGATAGATAGATAGATAGATAGATAGATAGACACGTTGGTATGTGCTCAGAAAGGTAGACAGAAAGACAGAGCTACATTGAGAAAATTGGATACACAGATTCGCAGAGAATATATGTATATACATATATACACACGATATATATACATATATATATGCACATATATGTATGTGTGTGTGTGCATATATGAATACATATATTTTGTACTGTGTATGTATGTAAGCATACGTACTAATAACATATATGCATATATATATATGCACGCACACACATGATTATATATATGCGTGTATGTGTATGCATATATGTATGTATATGTATTTATGTGTATATATATAT
>NC_068999.1:9032570-9033064 GCF_001194135.2 Octopus bimaculoides | reverse complement strand
GCGAGGGAGAAATAGGCGCAGGGGTGGAAGATTCACATATAAACATATGTAAATAGACAAACGGATACATCGATATGCAACAAGGACTCTGTGCGTCCGAGTGTGCATGCGTATGTGTGTGTGCATCAATGAGAGACTGAGAGAGAAAGAAATACAGAGAGAAGAGGAGAGATAGAGATAGAAAGGGAGGGGAACAAATGTATGGTTGGAGCAAACAGGTAATGGCGACTTCTAAATGAGAATGATTATTACACATGCACTATTCATCAACTGCACATTGCCAACAAACCAATTTATTAAACTTATACATAGATTAATGTCTCTTTTAATAACCAGAGCAGTTGTAATAATATATAAAAGACAAATATTAATGTTTAAGATAACATTAATGCAAACATTTAAACAATATTTTCGAAAATTGCCAATGATATTTCCGCTAATGTGTAACTACATATTTATTATTATATACACACACAGATATAAATATATATATA
>NC_068999.1:9028191-9031516 GCF_001194135.2 Octopus bimaculoides | reverse complement strand
TATATATATATATATATATATTTATATACATATATACATTTTAATAAATACATGTGTATGTACATACATATTGGTAAATACATATGACGGTATTTGCGACTGCTTGTGTGTATATATGTGTGTGTGGTAATGTATATATGGGCTACTGTTAGCGTGTGTCTATGTGTCTATGTTTATACATATGCATACATAGATAGATATCAAAATATAGTACGCCTCGTGTTTTTGTAGATATACTTTTTGTGAGTACCTCTTTAGCGTTTGTAGTTGGTCCATGAAGGATTTTCTTTCTAAATAATTCGGCGCGAACTGGGGTCGTTCTGTTTATTTTTGGCATTTGTCGCATAATGCATAATGAAGCAGTTTGAAGTTTTCTAGATTAACCAGCAGCGTATCTATTTTTCATACTACAACGACACATTTAGTTCTTCTGTTTGTCTTTTGTTTATTTTTATGAACTTGACTATTATCATTATTATTATTATTACTATTCCTATTATTATTATTATTATTATTCAGTAGTTTTATTTTTATAACGTGCTTTCACTTCACTACCGAGCGCAGCTCTGTGCGCCTTGGGTATGTGCTGTGGTTTGCTGTGGTGCTCTTTATTATTATTATTATTATTATTATTATTATTATTATTATTATTATTATTATTATTATTATTATTATTATTATTACTGTTGTTGTTGTTGTTGTTGTTGTTGTTGTTATTATTATCATTATCATTATTCCCTTCCTTTTTGAGGTTTACTACTCACATTAATAAACCCCACACCCGCTGTATCATCTTCTGTACTCATCACTCCACCTGAGTGCCTTTCAAGCATATCAACCCACCTCTTACCCCTCACACATATCCATTCCTTACATTCTTATCTCTTCCTATCCCTCCCCTACTCCTCTACCAGCCCCTTCATAATATCTTGACCACCAACAAACTCTGCTTTTTTCATTTTCTCTCCCATTTCCTTTCTTTCTTCTTTCCTCATCTATTCCTTTTGCCCGGTCTCCTCATTTTAACATACGCATCTTTTCTCTCCTCCCTATCTGCTTAATACTACCACTGCATTCTTAAAATTTCTTTCACACTACAATACCCCTTTGAATGAACACCACATCGAATCTATGCAACTATTCTTTCCATTTGTGATGACAAAACATGACCTCCTATCGTAATTTACATACCATAGACAAGAAGCAGTTCTACACAACATTTCTACACAACATTTCCCTTTGATAAAAGAACTGCAACTATAACATCCTACACATATTTTTATTTTTACTTTTATTCTCCTATTGCTTTTATACTTCTTATTTCCATCCTTTTCCAAAATATCTCTTTATATAAAACTCTACTATTTCCCTCTTTGTAGCCATCTCATATCGACTTTGATGAAGGGATATCCCTAATATCTCGGAAACAGCTGTAAGACTAACTTTCAGTTTATAATGTCCTGAAAATTCCACACAGCCATCGCTTTTTATTTTATTTAATATATGTGTGTATGTGTTTGTGTACGTGCATGTGAGTTTGTGTAAATATACGATTTTGTGCATATTATATAAATATATATATTATATATATATATATATATATATATATATATATATTTGTGTATGTATGTGTATATATATATGTATGAATGTATGCATGTATATGTATAAATAGGTATATGCATACATATGTATATATACGTATATATGCTTGTATATAAATATATATATATATATATATATATATGTTCGAGCCCATAGACATATATGTGTATGAGTGTGCGCCTGCATGCGAACGTAAATGTCTGAGAATGTGGGTATACATTTATATACACAATCCACATAAACACATAATTATGTAAGCTATGGCATGTATTGTCTATTGTGTTATATTAAAGCCAATTTGAGAGAGTTAAGCAGAAAATGATACAGAAAAGAGTACAGGGAGGGGGGACGTATGACACAGAAAGAGGGAGAGGGAAAGAGGGAGACAGAAAGAGGGAGAGGGAAAGAGTCAGAGGAATTCAAAAAGATTAGGAACCTGAATGAAAATGAAAAGAAAAAATATGAGAAAAGAATAGGTGAAAAAATAACAAAATGAACGCGTGTGCGCATGCACATATGTATGTTAGCAATAATTAACAAGCTTCAAGAATGTGTAGCTTATCAAACAATCTGTGCCCAGTATTGAGTTCTTTATTCAGCTGAAGTTGATTGTTTTGGGCTTATACCAGGAAAAAAGTGAACTCACAGAGACATTCATACGTATGATATACACACGCACATAAACATGCACGCACGTGTGTATATATACAATTACATACATGTAGCAAAGCGCATGTATTTGCATGCAGAAATCATGTATATGTATATGCATATGTATGCCTTATACTTTGACGCACATACACACACACATTCACACACACACACACACACACACACACATACACACACACATACACACACATACACACACATATATATATATAAATATATAAATATATACGTACAGCCATATATTATAGATATATCTATGTATGTATATATATATACATATACATATATATATGTGTGTATATATACATATACGCACATATATGTATATATATATACATATATAAACATATATGCGCATATATGTATATATACACATATATATATATATATATATATATATATACAAAGGAAGAGAGAGAGATAACCTGTATATAACATACAGTCACATAGACACAAAATTATGTTGTATATGTGTGTATATAAATATTTATAGTTATATACACACACACACACACACACATTCTAAGATATATATGTGTCTGCGTGTGTGCGCATGTATCTAAGTATCTATGTATATGTATACCTACGTCCGCGCGTGTGTGTACCTGTACGTGTTGCATGCGAACGGGTTGGGGTGTAAGGTAACACCCCTCCAAAAAACTTACTAATATAAGCTTTATCATCCTTTTATTTCTTTTATGTTGATGGAAGGAAATTCCAAAAGCAAATCCTAATTTTCATAATGCAATAGGTATGTTTCATATAATGTGCAAAGGAAAGCTTTTCTTCAAACAAACAATGGCCACAATGAATAGATTATAACCAAAATAGATAATAATAATGTTTTCCTGTCTTTTCGGCTTTTGTTTCTTTCATTTTTGTTTTTGTTTGTTGTTGTTTAACATTTATTTGTCATTTTCTTATTGTCCTTTCTTTCTGCATATACTTATTCATTTATGTAACTCTTTTTTTCTGTTGTTGCATTTATGTATTTACGTATGTGTTTTCCTGTGCATGTGTGTATTTATATATGTCTCTCTCTCTCTCT
>NC_068999.1:9021833-9026185 GCF_001194135.2 Octopus bimaculoides | reverse complement strand
TATATATAGATATACATACACATATACACATATGTATATATGTATATGGATATGGATATATATATGTGTGTGTGTGTGTGTGTGTGTGTGTGTGTGTGTCTGTGTCTGTGTGTGTGTGTGTGTGTGTGTGTATGTTTGTGTGTGTGTTGTTTTTGCTTAATATTGTTTATCTCTTATTTTTCTTTCATTGTGCCATGTTTTTATACATTTGAGTTACTTTTCTTTTCTTTTCTTTTTTTTTTCCTAGTGTTTACTGATGTTTTTTTCTTTCTAATTTTGGTGCGAATCACTATAAATTTAAGATATCTACATCATAATTGTTTATCATTCTCAACAGTTTTTGCTCTCGTTTTCTCTACATTTTTTTTTATTGTTTCACTTATTTGGTTGTTTGTTTCCTTTCTTTATATTTCAGTTTTTAAGAAGCATTTTTTTTTTTACTTCAGTGTGAAAAATATTATGGAAATAATGTTGAAGAAGGGTGGATTATAATTTTAACGATATCAATATTTTTGCTATTAATTATGGTTTCTGCCTCAACCTCATATCCATACACTTGTCTCTATGTACTGGAGTATGAGCGTATACGCATCTGTGCATGTATGCATATGTATGTACACACGCATACACACACACACACATATATGTGTATGTATATATAATAGAGATATGCGCACAACAAAATGGCTAAAATAAAATACTAATCGGTGAGTTGATAATGGTTAGCACTTCTAAATATTTCCGAGCCATTCCACTGTTCTCAATACTCGCTGTCGTCTGATGATGATCAGTTACGTGAAACTTTGAGTACTTACAGATTTATTAACATTACAAACACACACACACACACACACACACACACACACACACACACACACACACATATATATATATATATATATATATATATATATATATATATATATATATATATATATATATATACGAAGGGGTTCTGGAAAATTTCTGGCTTTAAAGGTATCGCGAAATGGCTGGCTGGAGACCCGAACTTTCGAGTCCTTTTACGTAGCATAGAGAAGCTGAGGACCCGCAGCTATGAATGTCTGAATCTGAGACAGGAGTATGCTGAATAAGATCATAATTCACCGATTTATTTTCTTTTACCAAAAGGCAGGATCGTTTCAGCCCCTCCCCTCGTGTGTTTGTGTATATATAGAGATAGATAGATAGATAGATAGGTAGATACTTATATATATGTATATATACATATAATATACATATACATATGCATGAATACATGTATATATAAATGAATGTATACATGTACATATATACATATATATATGTATATCTATACATATATGCTTATATATATAGATATATATACATATATGTGCAGACTTGCACGTATACAGACACACAAATATATTATACATATGAGTCGAATAATCGAATGGGTCTCATTTGAATGTGCTCATGGGATATATGATCTGTCACCCATACCTATCGAAACAATTAAGAAACGCGGAATATGATATTATTAACTATTTTGTTCTTCATTTGTTATGTGTAAATATATATTTTGTTTATAGCGAGAAGGTTAAGAAGTGCGTCAACTTACAGCGCACAGAGAGTATGCAATTCATTGTGGACACCAAAATCACGTGGAAAATAAGGGCAGAATTAAAAACATTTACATTATTTATGTTATTTACATTGGACGGATAATTGTTGTTAACAGAACATTTCGGCTGATATATCCTCCAGCCTCCATGAGGTGTCTTGGGGAAATTTCGAAACTGGGTTCTCATTCCTAAGGTATTTTTCGATGTTATTATTACTATTATTATTATTATTATTATTATTATTATTATTCTGCAGGGTCCTTCAGCGAGCGTAGTTTGAAGCGAATTGATTTAACTTATTTATATGTGACTAGTTTAACATACCAAGTGGAGTAAAAGGGAATATGTTGAAATGTGATAGGGCTATTAAGTTTATATCTAGAGTGACCCCTACTTAACACCATTGCCGGGCGGAAAATTGAATTTTAATCCATATTAAATTAGGTCAAATCGTTTTGGGCCTTCTAACATCGTTTTCCTTAGGGTTAAAGGTCATTGAATATACATACATACATACATACATACATACATACATGCATATATTAAATATATATATGGTGACAGTCAACTCGTCACCAATTAAGACCACTTCCTAAACTTAGTATGTTTGTGAAAACTTTCTAAAACTCCAAGAGGTTCTTGCGCATGAACTTGTTTTGAGACGATAAATTGTTGCACATACATGAACCACATTTTTCGTACAATTCGCCAGAGAGACCGTGGCACAACAGAATTTGAGACGTCAGGGTACCAACTGTATTTCATTTTTTTTTTTTTGTACATATTTACTTTCTACTAGAAGAAAGTTCTAACAAGAATTGGGGGCGTTCACTGCCAGAATTGGTTGACATGTAATTAAACCATGTCTAGGACCTTAGCAGGGGCTACTACTATGAATCGGATTATACCAGAGAACAACAATGGCTGAAAAAAGGGATCCGGACTCTCCTCGGAACCCAGGAACTCCCATTCCATGGCTTCAAGGCTGGATGTAATTTACATACATACATACATATATACATAGATACATGCAAGCATATAATTAGAGATAATTGATGTTTTGTTCCATGTAGAAACTGCTGTAGTTACTTAAAAGTATTGTAAGCTATTTTCATGTCGATTACAAGTCATTCAATGTTGCAAACCCTTCCATATCTTCTGTTGATTTAAGGTCACATGGTTTCTTTTTTTCGAAACAATATATATCTTGTCGGACTAAGGATAACAGGTTAAATATTTTCCACTCTCAAACTTACTTTTGAGTACTTTTCAAAGATAGTGTGGTATGATTTCAAGCTAGCCAGGTCAATAACCAACGGCACAATAGAGCAACAACAAGCGTAGTATTATCAACAGAAACAACATCAACCGTAGCAGATACAGAATCACACCCGCAATAGAAGTTGTATCAACCTCAAAAAACCACAGCCACAGAAGCATTAGAAACCACAGCAGCAATATTATAACGACAGTGACAAATACAAGAATAATAGCAGATAAAGTAACAACACTTGCATTAGAGGCAATAACAATAAGAAGAATAGTAAGATCAACGAAATCTGAAGATACCAGCAGTAACAACTACGACAATATATATATTAAAAAAACTGCAGCCTCATCCACAACAGCTTTGGGTAAAAGAACTGTTATGACAAGTGCGATAGCAGCAACAAAAACGGAAAATACCATCAGTAACAACTGTAGCAAATTGAAAAACAGTTGCAGCCATCATAGCATAGTTCGCTCTGCGAAACAGCAGCAACAGCTGTAAGATTAATTGCAACGAAGATTTTTAAAAAATTGCCATAAAAATACCAGCAGACAAAAAAAGTCTGTAGGAACTTTGCTAACAGCAGCAAAGATAGTGAGGTATGATTTCAAGCTAGCCAGGTCAATAACCAACGGCACAACTGGGCAACAACAAGAGTAGTTTTATCAACAGAAATAACAATATCAGCTCCAGCAACATCAACCGCAGCAGAAACAAACATGCCAGCAATAGGAGTAGTTGTAACAAGCTCAAAAAAACCACAGCCACAGAAGCATTAGAAACCACAGCAGCAATATTATAACAACGGTGACAAATACAAGAATAATAGCAGATAAAGTAACAACATGTGCATTAGCGGTAATAACAATAACAAGAATAATAAGATCAACGAAATCTGAAGATACCAGCAGTAATACCTCGACAATATATATATAAAAAAAACTGCAGCCTCATCCACAACAGCTTTGGGTAAAAGAACTGTTATGACAAGTGCGATAGCAGCAACAAAGACGGAAAATACCATCAGTAACAACTGTAGCAAATTGAAAAACAGTTGCAGCCATCATAGCATAGTTCGCTCTGCGAAACAGCAGCAACAGCTGTAAGATTAATTGCAACGAAGATTTTTAAAAAATTGCCATAAAAATACCAGCAGACAAAAAAAGTCTGTAGGAACTTTGTTAACAGCAGCAGTCGTAACAACAGCAGTAGCGGCAACAACAAGGAGAAGAATAAAAGCAGCGAAATAAATTATGGAAAGTACCAGCAATAACAACTGGAGAAACCGCTAAAACAGTAGAAGCAGTCCGAGTAGCAGTAGCAACAACAACGACATCACTTTTAGCAACAGGTGGAGTATGGGAATGAGTAAAGAAACAACAGCTCGAGAGACGACCGGGACAACAACAGTAACAACAACAGCAACAAGAAGAAGAAGAAGAAGAAGAAGAAGAAGAAGAAGAAGAAGAAGAAGAAGAAGAAGAAGAAGAAGAAGA
>NC_068999.1:9017520-9021823 GCF_001194135.2 Octopus bimaculoides | reverse complement strand
GAAGAAGAAGAAGAAGAAGAAGAAGAAGAAGAAGAAGAAGAAGAAGAAGAAGAAGAAGAAGAAGAAGAAGAAGAAGAAAACTGCCGAAATGCCGTTGAGCATTTTGCCCTCTGTGCTAACGCTGTTGACATGTCGCCATCTTATAGCGATAGCAACAATAATTCTTTCTATAATAAATACGAAACCTGAAATTTTATGGGGTCGGGGGGAAGGGGAGATGGGGCTAGTCGATTACATGAACCCCAGTGTTCAGCTGGTACTTATACCATCGATCCCGAAAGGAAAAAAAAGGCGAAATGGATCTGGTTGGTATTTGAACTCAGAACGTAAATACGGAGAAAATACCACATTCTGTTTTGTTCATTAAAGGTTCTGCCATATCGTTGTTCTATATATAAGAAGAGAAATAATCCTTTTTTACTACCGGCACAAGGCCTGAAATTTCGGAGGAGGGTGTATATTGATTTCATCGAACCCAATCTGCAATTTTATCGACCCTGAAAGAATGAAAAGTAAAGTCAACCTCAGCAGAATTTGAACTCAGAGCGTGAAGACGGAGGAAATGCCACAAGGCATTTTCTCCGGCGTGCTAATGATTTTGCCAGCCTGCCGTCTTAAGAATAACAAAAATAAGCCTTTCCAGAAAAAGCACAGGGCATCAAATCTGAGGGGAGGGGGTTAATCGATTGCATCGACTCCAGTGTTTAGCTCGCACTTATTTTATCGACAGCCTAAATGATAAAAGGCAAAGTCCACCTCGGCGGAATTTGAACTCAGAATGTCAAGACGGGCTAAATGCCGCTAAGCATTATAACGATTCTGCCAGCTCGACGCCATAGTAAGGATAGCAATAATAACCGCAGTAATAATTCCAACAATATCAACAACTGCAGCAACAGCAGCAAAAGTCGAACACTAACACCAGCAGCATCATCAGCAGCAGCAGCAGCAAATACAGCTTTAACAGAGAAACACCAGCTGCAGCCGAACTACAACGCCGCCAAGAAGAATATCAACAACAGAAATCGTAATAAATAAACAGGAATAAGTAAATGACAACAACAAGAAAAATTAAAGCAACAGCAGCAACAGTAAAAGACGCACATCAGCAGCAGCAACATCTACAGCTGCAACAAGAAGAAGAAGAAGAAGAAGAAGAAGAAGAAGAAGAAGAAGAAGAAGAAGAAGAAGAAGAAGAAGAAGATTAATAGCAATGACGAGAGGAGTAGTAACTGATAGCTGCAACAGTAAGAGCAGCCAACTACTACAGCATGTGCAACTACAACAGCAGCACCACCGCCAGCAGCGACGAATGTAGCAATCTTAAGAACTACCACCTTCACCATCACCTCCACCACCACCACCACCAACAACAACAACAACAACAACAACGACAACAACAACAACAACAGCAGCAACAAACAACAATAAAGGTTTTAACTGCAACGGTAACAATTTTAGCAGCAACAACTCTAGGAACCTCAAAACCACCACAAGCACCAGTAACAACAACATGCAGCGGCACCAGCAGCAGCAGCAACAACAACAACAACAATGACAACAACAGCAGCAGCAGCAGCAACAATGGCTGCTATGTAGTTTAGTACCCGTCGGTGTGGTGTTGGCTTGCAGGCTAACGGATCTGCATCACATCAATCATTTCTGTCATGAGCAATTTATTTCTGATAACCAAAAAATTTATTCGGAAGAAAAAGCGTAAACTGCCGGGAGGCAGATAACTTTTGGAAGCCTTACCGACAGGGGGAAAAATACAGGAAGCCGAATAACAGAGATGGAGTACAAAGCGGCTTAACGATGGAAACGGGTGGCGGAGGTGAGGTGGTGGGGGAGTTGGGGTGGGGGAAGGTAGCTGGGATGATGAGGTGGAGGGGAGGAAGAAGTAGTAGTAGTAGAAGAAGAAGAAGAAGAAGAAGAAGAAGAAGAAGAAGAAGAAGAAGAAGAAGAAGAAGAAGAAGAGAAAGAAGAAGAGAAAGAAAAAGAGAAAGAAGAAGAGAAAGAAGAAGAGAAAGAAGAAGAGAAAGAAGAAGAAGAAGAAGAAGAAGAAGATGTAGTAGTAGTAGGAGGAGGAGGAGGAGGAGATGGAGGAGGAAGAGAAATTGAAGATAGCAAAGAAGAAGAAGAAGAAGAAGAAGAAGAAGAAGAAGAAGTGAAAGAAGAAGAGAAAGAAGAAGAGAAAGAAAAAGAGAAAGAAGAAGAGAAAGAAGAAGAGAAAGAAGAAGAAGCAGAAGAAACACAAGAGAAAGAAGAAGAAGAAGAAGAAGAAGAAGAAGAAGAAGAAGAAGAAGAAGAAGAAGAAGAAGAAGAAGAAGAAGAAGAAGAAGAGGAAGAAGATAATGGTGATTAGGATAACGATAAAATGTTGGAGAGAAAGAGGTTGTACGAAAACTAAGAAACTAAAAACGACGACGTGGAGGATGAGAAGAAGGAGGAGAAGAAGGAGAAGAAGGAGGAGGAGAAGAAGGAGGAGGAGAAAGAGGAGGAGAAGAAGGAGGAGTAGAAGAAGGAGGAGGAGAAGAAGGAGGAGATGGATGGGGGTCATGGTGATGTTTATACAACTTTTGTGACATATCTTTTCCTTGTGTTTTTACTTTCGTATCTCCTTCGTTTTCATTTTATTTCTCATTGCATTCCACTCCATATCTGCGTTTGGTTCAACTCTTTTCACACTACGAGCTGATCTCTCTCGCTTTGAATCATTACCTCCCCATTTTCCTCCATTTTTTTTCATATCTCTAGTTGTTCATTTCTCTTCATATCACCTGCAGATTTTTTCTTTCGTAATATCACTAACATCACTGTCTGATCAATATGTTCTTCATATGTCCAGCTAGTCAGTCCATTCGCATATCACTGCCTAATAGATGTAACTTCGTAGCGTAAACATCATGATATCAAGGGTTACGTAATATCTCTACATGGACCAGTTTGTCGTATCAATCTTTGGTCCATATCTAACTGTATCACCAACTGGTCCATCTTTTATCACATGACTACCTCGGCCATATTTCTTCGTTCTGCTAGCTTGTTCACTCTAATGCCATTAGGTTGTCTACCTTCCTTCATACCATAGCTCTATCTCGTTGTATCAATACTTGGTCCGTCCTTCCGTCCGTGCTACTACTTCTAACTGGTCCGTCTTAAAGAACTGTCTGGTCCTTCGTCTGCACCTTTACCAGGTCTCTCTTAATACCATTTTAATGCCACTTGGTAATCCTTCATTTTTCATGTCACTACTTGCTACAGCATTCTCCACATGACTTCTGAGCCTTCTTTCTTCATATTACCAGCAGATCGATGCTGATGTCACTACCTGAGCCGTCTTAATATTACAAAGTGGTGCACCTTCATACGATTAGGTGGTCTACCTCTTTCCCCTGCAATTCTACAATTCTCCTTATGATTTTCTATATATTCGTTCATGCCACAAACTGACACACAATAAGATTACCAGTAGTTCCAGCTTCCTTCGTGCCACTAGCTGTTCCATCTTTGTTCGCATAACTGCCTTCTGTTTGAGCCATCTTCCTTCGTACCATTTGCTGGTTTGCTGGTTCATCTTAATGCAGCTAGCGGTCCATCTTCCCTCATACCACTAGCAGCCTTCTTTCCTAATACCAGTAGAGGTCCAATTTACTTCCTATCACAAAATATTCAATACTTCTTCGTGCCAGCAATGAGTCTATCCGTGTCGCTACAGCTATCATATAATCTAGTTCATCTTTCTTTACATCACAAACTGGTCACCTATATATATACATATACGGTTTTGTTTTTTCACAATCAACTCCCGGCCCTTCTCTAACTTTATACCTTTCTCGATTATCTAAATTAAAAAAGAACTACACACACGCGCACACACAAACACACACGTACACACACACACTCACACACGCACACACGTGGGTGTTTTATGTATATGCAAATATATGCATTATATATGTGCGTGTGTGTGTGTCTATGTATATATAGATATATTTATATATATGTTTGTATGTATCTATACATGTGTATATTTGTATGCATGTATATTTGTAGATATATTGTGAGCTGGTCGTGCTACTTCAGGCTGATAACGAGCAAAGACTCAGAAACATGTCCCTGAATGCAGGCTAGGCTGGGTGGAGGAGTTTGTCTCCCCCTCGCAAACATATGGACACAGGAAATGTGTCAAGGCCGACAGGAAGCGCTCCAGATTCCTAGGGTTAAATAGCAGTAGTATATTCCCTTATTGGGACTATGACGTTAGGTTAGCAGTATACAACTACTTTATATATATATATAT
>NC_068999.1:9013465-9015586 GCF_001194135.2 Octopus bimaculoides | reverse complement strand
TATATATATATATATTAGACAAAATGAGATAACAAAGCTAAGGCTGTGAGGAGTTTTCAGGACATTTATAAAGAAAAAGATATAGATATAGTCTTACAACTGTTGCTGGGATATTATGGTTATCTCTTCATCAGAGACGATGTGAAATGGTTAAATAGAGGTAAATATTTGAGTTCGAAATAAGGGATAGGGAATATAGAAGGAAATAAGAGAATGAAAGTAGAAATAAAAATATAAAATATGTAAAGATATTGTAGTTACAGTTCCATTATTCAAGGCAAGTGGTGTATAGAAGGGGTAAAAAAGTTTCTGTACATGGTATATAAGTTCCAATAGTAGTTCATGGTTAGTCATTTCAGAGTATGGAACCATGGATTCTGTGTTGCTCATTCGATATATTTATTTCTTTATTTATTGACCAGAAGGTTCTAAACATAGAGGGGGGACAAACAAGCAGAGACAAAGAGATTAAGTCGATTACATCAACTCCAGTGCGTGACTGGTATTTAATTTATCGACCCCGAAGAGATGAAAGACATAGTCGACCTCGGCGGAATTTGAACCCTAAACGTAGCGACAGACGAAATACGGCTAAGCATTTCACTCGTCGAGCTAACGACTCTGCCAACTCGCCGCTTTAATAATAATAATAATAATAATAATAATAATAATAATAATAATAATAATAATAATAATAATAATAATAATAATAATAATAATAATAATAATAATAATAATAATAATAATAATAATAATAATAGCTTCTGATCTTAACCGATTGGAAGTGTTCTCATGGGCTACTAAACCGGAAGAAAATTCTAACTGGTTCCCACCTGCAAGGTCATGCACTGTCTACCTTGATATGAGATCAGCATGTCCCATATATATGGTTGTAATGCATGTGCCCGGTGTACAATTATGCTTTTGGTATTAAATCGTGATACAAATTGTTTACTCTTCCTAGTTTCCCCTTTGCCTCTTGTATGAGTACCAACCGAGATTTTTCAGTAAAAATCTAGTTTAAGACAGTGCGATATATACACGAGTAAATATGTCTCTTAAACCCAGATTTTAGACCTTGTCTATATAAAATAATCGATATCTATGTTAAACATATAACATTCTGCATAAAGAAAAGGAACAACTCTATAACACCGCCATAGAATCTCTAAGTAATCATAAATATTACCGAAACCAACATCAACTCAACCGCAAAAGCCCCACATTTCACAACACAATCAATATTACTAGTACCACCAATCCCTTTTTTGTGGCTCCAACCTACCTCCACCTCCAGGAGTCATATCATCCTCTACCCACTACCACTGTTAAAATTCAGTCCTATCCACACACATACAAAACCACAAATGTACATATATACACATGGCAGCCATCTTTACGCAGTGATTTTTTTTCTTCATTTTTATTTCTATCATTTTATTATTTCGTTTGTTTTATTTTTATTATTGTTTTTTGTTTTTTTTTCTCCAAGAACCTTCTCCCCACGACCGCCATATGTCTTCTGTCTGTCTTGCCGCAAGAAATGCATCCATTTTACAGGAAACCAAACTCCAGAACGTTAAACTGCCAAGCCTCGGGTAATACGCTATTGTTGAATGATTCAAGCGCTAACAATGACAGGGAATAGAATTCGGAAAGGTGACGTAGAGGGAGTAACGATGTTGGTGAATATGTTGATGGTGTAGCGGATAGTTCGAAATTGCCCTGAACTAGAATTCTGGGATTAGAAAACAGAATAATACCTAGGTGCGATGTCTATTGCATTTATACAAAAGATGGAATACAGAAGACAGATTCTTGTTCGGAAGTCGTTAACGTTGTAACTACTGCGTTCATATCATTTTTATATTGTTATATTTGTGGGTTTCTTTACACTTTTATTTGACTTATTTTTTACCATTATTAAAAAAAATATTTGTATGTTATTGTTATTGGTTTTTTAATGTATTATCGTTCCAATTTGGTAATATATATAGCTATATGTTTGTGTATGTGTGTATATATATATTTATGTATGTTTGTATCTATCTCTGTCGCTCTCTCGCTTTCTTTATATATATGCATACATACACGCAATTATATATATATATATATATATAT
>NC_068999.1:9012176-9012972 GCF_001194135.2 Octopus bimaculoides | reverse complement strand
ATATATATATACATATGTATAACTGTATATGCAAATATGCATAAGATTTATGTATAAAATTTAGTATATAAATGCGTATGTAATATGCATACATTTGTTCGTTTGAATATGGGTATATATGCATGGTTATACGTAGATAGCTGTATACATAAAAATATATCAATGTGTATTATATATGTGTGTATTAATCTGTGCATAAGAAAATAGGCTGATAGATAGGTAGATAGATAGATAGATAAATAGATAGATAGATAGATAGATAGATAGATAGATAGATAGATAGATAGATAGATAGATAGACAAACAGTGTTTCAAAAGGAGAAAGAATCCTGCGATCGTGTATGCAATAAATAGGGAGACCTAGCCACAGCGAGAGAAAAAGCAGACACGAAAATAAAGAGAAGGCGAGACAGGCAGACAGGCAGAGACAGAAAGACAGGCAGGCAGGCAGACAGACGGAGTAACTTAAAGACCCAACAGGAGTTAAGGGTTGATGGATATGTAAATAAAACTAACATAACCCCAAATGTGACGTCTGAAAAGGAAGCGAGTTACCCTGGGGTAAAGAAGATTTCTTTGAGTTGTATTTTCAGAAAGAATTGAATACAAAGAATGAAGAAAAAAAAATCACAATTTAATGGGAATTATGGAATTTGACATTTATCAATTTTACATACCAATCTTCATAGACCACATGCATAGCCCCACACACGCACACATATACGCACACATATGAATACACACACACACACACACACACACACACACATATATATATATATATATATATATATAT
>NC_068999.1:9010321-9011477 GCF_001194135.2 Octopus bimaculoides | reverse complement strand
TAATCTGTCAATGCTTTGTAATCTTATTTATCCTCCAAGTCAAACTTGCATAATCAAATCTTCGAAGCTGCGATACTCCAGTTTTGGCCATCACCACTGTATTTGTTAAACAGTGCATCTAAAATGATATTATAAATGTGTGCTCACCTGATTTTTAGTTTGATTTTTTTCGTGTGTGGTTTTTTTTTGGGGGGGGGGGCATAATTTCAGGAAGATATGGTTGTTGTTTCTTGCAAGTCAAATGACCGAATTCTCTCTTTTACTCTTTACTCTTTTACTTGTTTCAGTCATTTGACAAAATTGAAACGTGTGTGTATGTGTGTGAGTGCGTGTGTGTGTATGTGTGTGCGTGCGTGTGTGTGTACATGATGGCCTTCCTCACATTTTCTCATCTATGAAATTCATGTTCTAAGCATTATTGCCGAGGGTGCTCCTCATTGGGACTGAACTCGATTTCACGTGGTTTCAAAAATGATAAATTATAAGAAATTAAGCGCGCGTGTGTACGTTTGTATGTGCGCGTTTTGTGTATCTGTGAGCACACGTCTGTAAATATAATGGAAAAAACCTTTACGTGTAAAACCAATGAAATGTCAATGCAAATGTCTGTCCTGCTGGAAGTAGTAATTATATTTCTCTCCCATGAAAATGTTGTCTTGAAA
Organism: Octopus bimaculoides; assembly: GCF_001194135.2. Taxonomy (NCBI): domain Eukaryota; kingdom Metazoa; phylum Mollusca; class Cephalopoda; order Octopoda; family Octopodidae; genus Octopus; species Octopus bimaculoides. The sequence goes on along the minus strand of NC_068999.1, from coordinate 9,010,815 downwards.
ATATAATATCATTTCGGATAAGCTAGCCTTTGGAAAATTCTATGTTTAATAATTTGGGAGATTATTACAAGGAAGACGATTTTTAATCAAAGACTTACCTGGAACTAAACAGCCACAACAACAACGACAGACATATGATAATTTGATATTTACCTGAAGATGTTCCGTTCCCGAAGAAGATAGGATTACATGAAAATAGATTAAAAAAAAAAGAAATTGCTTTTAAAATATCAGTTACAAATGGTAGGAATAATTGTCAAGGAAAAGGAGTTATAATGGTTCTATTATTATTGTTATTATTATTATTATTATTATTATTATTATTATTATTATTATTATTATTATTATTATTATTATTCAAATTTAGTTTTAGTATTGTTTCTAGTTGAAAAAACTGCCATGCATAACAAACAGTGGTACGGAGAAATACCGATTCGATATCGATTATACAAAAGATATACATACATACATACATACATACATACACACACACA
>NC_068999.1:9008534-9010011 GCF_001194135.2 Octopus bimaculoides | reverse complement strand
TATATATATATACGACGGGCTTCATTCAGTTTCCGCCTACCATATCCAGTCACAAGGCTTTGGTCTGCCCGAGGCTATAGTAGAAGACACTTGCCCAAGGTTCCACGCAGGTGTTAGAATTGATATATACTATCATATATATTTGGGTGTGTGTGTTTATATCTGTGAGTGTGAATGTGTGTGGGTGTGGGTGTGGGTGTAAGACCTGAAAGTATTGTACGGACAGCAAAGAAAAACTTCACCATGCCCTAGCTTCAAATTAGACATAATTTCTTTTCAAAATGGCGTACATCTTAATTCTGCTCAATCAAAGATGATCTGAAGCTTGACTGCATAAAGAAATATTCAAATTTAAGACGGGCAGATATGGATTCCTGTACATGTTGTTGATTCTATCCTTCAAGAAATAGCAGCGAAATCTTCCCTTAAAATGACTGAGACACAATAGATAATGAAATAGAAAGAAGGTCTGCATTCAAAAATGTCTGCTTCAATATGTTTCATCTAGGGCTAAAGCAAATGCGTTAAAGAAAGTAAGTTAGAATGGGTATCATCCAAGCTGCATAGGGTAGGATATGAACTGCCGTCTCTACGTTTAGGAAATATTTATTTGGAGAGCTTTACAGCCCATGTAACATAAAATGTAATAGAGATAGATAGATAGATATATAGATAGATAGATAGATAGATAGATAGATAGATAAGTATAGATATTTCCATGTGTATATGTGTATGCATGTATGTAAATATATAAATATATATTCATTTATTTACGTATGTATATATATATGTATAAATATATGATGTACATATATGTGTGTATAAATATGTATATATGTATGTATGTATATATATATATATATATATATATATATATATATATATATATATATATATATATATATATATATATATATATATATATATATATATATGATTAGGCACTTAGATACTTGGTCTCGGACAGAATCGACTCAGGCTATGATTAACGGAGAGTATGCTTGTGTACATGTATATATAACACACATACATATGCTACATACAGACGATCAACACATCCGCTAATATATGTCTGTAGATATATATAAAGATATGTTTATGTACGTGTCAGTACATGTACGTATACATGCAAGATGTATATATGAAAGTGTGAAGTACGTGCATATATGAATACGTACAATGAAACTGCGTTGCAATTTAGAACCAATTCTTGGCACTTAATTTCTATTAGTCTTGTTTAAAGTTAGATAGAAGCAATATATTTGTCATGCATACAGTCGCCAAATTGAAAACAGCAATCGGTAAGGAACAGCCACATGCCATATGATAAAAATAAAACGGACTCAGAACTTATTTCAAGAACAATATAAGGGTATTTATTACAATCTTTTCAAGCCATTGTATTACTCGATTGGAACCATGTACGTGTATGTCAATACAGCCACACACATACATCCTAATAATTTGTTATATATAT
>NC_068999.1:9007034-9008400 GCF_001194135.2 Octopus bimaculoides | reverse complement strand
ATATATATATATATATATATACACATACATACATGGATACACACATAGATACATACATATACATACGTATAAATATAAATAAATGAAAATTTCGAAAGAAAGAAAGAAAGAAACGAAAAAAAAAGGAGATAAAATAAAATAAAGTAAAATATAATATAATATACAAATGAGAATATAATCCTATTATATAACGTAATATATAGTTTTGCATTATTGCCTTATTACAAACGATACAATATAGGAGAGCGTGAGATTATTAACTAATATATCATACCATTTCTAAATAACTATACAAGTTATTAAAGCATCTATAATTACATAAATTTAATCTATTCATTGAAGTATTAAGTGATGCGCTACCCTGTACCTTTTTGCAATGTTTCAGAAACGTACACACGTGTATACGTAATCTGTATTATGTATTTGCATTGACTTAATATATAATGTGAGTGTGTTTGTGTGTGTATTGTATTATATTAAGGGATAAAAATGATGTCGAAATGTAACTAAATCTATCTAGCATTCCTCTGAGCTTTTTCTCTGCTATCTGTACAATTTCCATTTCTACGCCTATATAATTACTTTGGTTCATCACAAAAGTGTCACAACTACGGTTGAGCTAACTTGTATGAAATGTCAGTCAAAGAGCTAGCTTTAATTTACGCCTGCTAACACTAACTCGATGACTTATCAATTATAAACAATTCTGTTCTGTCAGAGAGAGAGAGAGAGAGAGAGAGAGAGAGAGAGAGAGAGAGAGCGAGACAAACAGAGACAGAGACAGACAGAGAGAGAGAGGACGATAGACAAACAGATTAATCGATACAGGGAGAAAGATATATACATTGTGTGTGAGAGATTGGGCGAGTGACAGCGGAAGAAAGAGACATAAAGAAGCAATGCAACAGAGGGAAACAGAGTTTGTCATGTTCTGTGATTTTCATTACAATCTTTCTGTTTACCTTTCTTTCATTCGTTTCTCTACTTACCTCCCTTCGTACGCCCTCTCTAACGTTCTATATTCTTCTTTTTTCCTAGTTTTCGCAAAATATCTCGCCATGACAATACACACGCTCAAACACACACAAACGCGTGTACATACATACACAAAAATACACAGACACACGCACATATATATATGGTGCGTGTGTGTGTGTATATGTGTACTTATGCTTATATGTAATTATGTATAGCTGGAGGAACGTACAGTCAACTTTCTCTCCTCATCTATCTCTCTCTATATATCGATATATCTATCTAGCTAGGTAGCTATCTATCTATCTACCTATGTGTGTATATGTATTTTGTATGTATAATACATACATACATACATATATATATATATATATATATATATATATATATA
>NC_068999.1:9006018-9006858 GCF_001194135.2 Octopus bimaculoides | reverse complement strand
ATATATACACCTGCGTATATATACCTGCCGATCAATCTTATCTCAATGCACTTACCTCTAGCTATTTACATATAGATACATACACACACCGCACACAAACACAAATATACACCTACATACATAGTTACATACATGTATACATATACATACGTATATATGTATATATACATACATATACATACAAGCATACATATATATGCATAAGTATCTATATATGTGTATATATATATATAAATATATGTGTGTGTATATGCTTGTGTGTATATATGTATGTATGTATATATGCGAGTGTGTGTCTAAAAGTGTATTTGAATATGCGTATTACATCGATATCAGTCTGGCTGACATTATAAAATGTTATGATTCGCTAACACACATACCACCTGTATGTGTGTAGTCTATTTGTGTGTAGTCTACCAGTTCCTATGTGCATGCATACATACTCACACACACACACACACACACACACACACACACACACACACACACACACACACACACACATACATGCAATGACAAATTTACACTCATACGCTCGTCGCTCACTCACACGAATACACGCGCGCACACAAATATATACGTCTCTGCGCTCATGCGTAACTGTGAAGATGTTAACGGTTTGATAGGTAGGTAGATATGCACCTCCACATATGTATGTGGGCGCCAGTGAATGCGCGTGCTATTGCGTATATTTGAATGCATAGATATATGTTTCGCTGAATATATGAATATATGTGCTTCTGTGCCTGAGTATACCACATTATATATATATACATATATATATATACTTATATATATGTATATATATATATATATATATATATATATATATATATATAT
>NC_068999.1:9004717-9005349 GCF_001194135.2 Octopus bimaculoides | reverse complement strand
TATATATATATATATACCTATGTATATAAATGTATATATGCATATATACACACATATATATACATACATTCAAGCACACATACATAGATATATATTGTCTCCAGGAATCAGTAGTTTCAACTAGAGTGACCCGATCCGCGTCGATCTTTTGAGCCTCAATTCATTTAACAACCAGTTCGGTGTTTCGACAGTCTCATCTGACCTCGACACAACAATGCTATATAGATTACAGCGAAAACTAATGTGAAAACAAACCGCTTCTACGATTTTGGTTACCGGCGATAACCTAAACTAATATATTTCTGGACAGGATGTGCCAGATATCCAGTTTATGGTCAGATCCTATTCTTCTAAATATAAAATTGCAGTTTCAGAATGTGTAACCTATGGAACGTTTCATAATATTATCTGAAATGAAGGTTTTGTCCTTGCAATAAGGTCCTGAATAATTCAAAATTTTTGTTCATTAAACGAGCACTTTGCACTGTCTCTTCACCGTGTCCACGTGAACCACAACACCACTTACCCCACCGCAATCGCGAACAATACCACCAACATCAACTGCTATCATACAATAAGTATTTGTTTCTGACGCCATTGTTATGGTGATGATGATGATGATGATGATGATG
>NC_068999.1:9002990-9003390 GCF_001194135.2 Octopus bimaculoides | reverse complement strand
TATATATATATATATATATATATATATATATATAATCATTTACTTTTTTATTTGTTTCAGTCATAAGATTGTGACCCTGTCCGTCTATCTATCTATCTATCTATCTATCTATCTATCTATCTATCTATCTATTTGTCTACTTGTCTGTCTATCTTTCTATTTAACGCAGACGTGTTCGTGACATTAACGTGCAATCTCTTATGACGTGTTATGCGAAAATTATTGAAGCATTAACAGCGACAACAGCATTAGCAACAGCGATATATAGCTCTCCTTATGATATTCATATGTGTATGTGTGTGAGTATGTGTGTGTATATGTGTGCGCGTGCGTGTGTGTAAGAAAGAGACAAGACACAGACAAAGTACACATATAAAAACGCAAACATATATATGTATAT
>NC_068999.1:8999234-9001734 GCF_001194135.2 Octopus bimaculoides | reverse complement strand
CAATGTTGACAGTGCGGTTTCTCTTTCTCCGGTTCCTTCACATCATTGTGCAACTAGGCATAAATTTCTTAAAGTGTTGCTAGTAGGGAGTTACCTCGCTTGTAACACAACACTTCCGACATATTGGTTTCACTGATCTGACTTTGTTTTTAACTGAATATTTCTCGTTGTTTTTTCCTTCATATCGTCGCCATTTTTTTTTCGTTATCGTTTTTGTTTCACTATTGTTTTTGCTTCATTATTAATACATATTTTTGAGTTTTTTTATTATTATTTTGTTCTTTATATAATTTATTTGCACTTTTTATTATTTTTATTGATACTTATGTTTTATCTGTTTTGTTTTGACAATATTAAAGGCTAGATAGCAGTCAATGAATTGCGTCAAGATCGAACCTCGGTTAGCCATAAGGCGGTACTGCAATGACGAAGCGTCTCCAATTACGGATATCTCATTTTATTTTACGTCTTATTTTTTTTGATTTCTGCTTTTTAATATTGTTTCTTTATTGTTAATCATGTGTATTATTTCGTTCGTTGTTGTTGATTTGGAATATTTGCTCGCCCCTATCCTACCATTTTTTTTTGTTTAGTTATATCATTGCGAACGCTCTCGTTTTATTGCTTCATTTTCTGGTTTTTATTTATTCATTTTGTTTATTTATTTGAATTGGGATGAAGTGTCGACGCTAATAATTTTCGTAGGTATCATTAAATGTATAATTAATTCAAGCTTTTATTACTTATTTCTATTTCATTTGAGTTATTATTGTTCTTTGCGTTGATATTAGTATTAATATTATCAAATCACCACCTAACCATCATCATCACCTTTGCTTTCATCATCACCATCATCATCATCATCATCATCATCATCATCATCAACATCATCCCCGTCGACGTTGTCATCATCATCATCATTGGCGTCTTCATTATCATCATCGTCGTCATCATCACTATTATCATCATCATCATCATCATCATCATCATCATCATCATCATCATCATCATCATTGGCGTTGTCATCGTCACCATCATTGTCGTCGTCGTCGTCGTCATCATCTTCATCATCATCATCACCATCGTCATCATCATCATCATAATCTTCATCATCATCATCACCATCACTTAATTTCTCCAACAACATTATAATTACTAGTCTAACTGCTGTCAGTGGTTCAATTATTGCTTTTGTTGTTATGGTAGTTGTTGTTGTTGTTGTTGTTGTTGTTGTTGTTGTTGTTGCTTGTGCTTCACATGACACTGACGTGTTGTCAGGATGTTTGCTTGATTTGCAGTCAGAATAGAAAATGACAGAAAGTAAAAACAAAGCGATTCCTTCCCTATAACATAGACACACACACACATACACACGTATGAACATATGCACACACAGACTTACCCAAATGCACCCGACACACACACCCATACACACACACACTCACATACACACATATGGGTGCATACACATACAGACACAAAGATGCAAGCACGCACATTATAGCCCATACTTAAAGCAGACAAAATTTATTTTCCAAATTGATAAAATAAGAAAAAAGCAATAATGCTTCAAATGATGAGGAGAAGATGGAGAAAGAGGAGAAGATGGAGAAAGAGGAGAAGATGGAGAAAGAGGAGAAGATGGAGAAAGAGGAGAAGATGGAGAAAGAGGAGAAGATGGAGAAAGAGGAGAAGGAGGAGGGGAGAAGGAAGAAGAAGAAGAAGAAGAAGAAGAAGAAGAAGAAGAAGGAGGAAGAAGAAGAAGAAGAAGAAGAAGAAGAAGAAGAAGAAGAAGAAGAAGAAGAAGAAGAAGAAGAAGAAGCAGACGAAGAAGAACAAGAACAATAATAAGAGCAACAACAACAACAACAACAAAAAGAATGGGGCGTGGAGGAGGGGGACGAAGAAGAGGACTTGGAGAAGGTTGATGATGATGATTATGATGATGAAGTGTGTATGTGTGTCTGATGCATGTATATACAGAGTCCGAGAGAGAGAGAGAGAGAGAGAGAGAGAGAGAGACAGACAGACAGACAGACAGACACACAGACAGACAGACAGACAGACAGATAGACAGACAAAAAAAACAGAGAGAAGGAAAGATGAGGATAATGGAGGTACAGATAGAGGATGCATTGATCGCGAGAGACAATACTTTTCGAACGGTCCAATCATTTATCGAAAAGCGGTAATATGCTGACCAAGAACGAAGAAATAATATATCAGCCAGGGAAGGACAATATGGACAACAGAGAGTAAAACTCATTTTTTCTTCTAACTTTTGTCCTCTCTCTTAGTTTCTTTTCTGCTTCGTTTCCTTTGTCTTTCCTTATATGTTTTGCTTGAGTGGCTTTTTAGAACTCGTCACATCTCACCTGGCGACGTAATTATCATTGAAGCTTTAACGTTTGGCATTAACTTATTGCTTGCAAAAGTCTCACTCTCTTTCTCTCTCTCTCTCTCTCTCTCTCTCTCTCTCTCTCTCTCTCTCTCTCTCTCT
>NC_068999.1:8992834-8997663 GCF_001194135.2 Octopus bimaculoides | reverse complement strand
ATATATATATGTATGCATGTATGCATTTATGTATGTATATATATATATATATATACGTAATACATATCATATACATTATATATATGTGTATATATATGTATATATGTATATATGTATGTATGTATGTATGTATGTATGTGTATATACATATATACTTACTTATCGTATTGCATACATTAAAGCTATCATTGTCATTGTTGCTGTTGTTGTTGCTCTTGTGGTTGTTGCCCTTGTACTTTATGAGCGCTATGTGGCGAAGTACTCTCACCGCAACCACCACCACCACAACCACTCATTGCTACCACCTCTACCTGCTTACTTACTACTTGCCACTTATATACTTCTCTCATCTTCCATTTCAAATGTGTATACACACCTGCAGACACTTAACATTTGAGGGTTTCAGCGGAAATGCTTTCGTCAGATGTGCGCGTGTATATTTAGGCGAATACACTATTGAATGTAGGTGTGCTTCTGTTTTCCTGTGTGCACATCTATATTTGCATATATATATATATATATAGATAGATAGATAGATAGATAGATAGATAGATAGATAGATAGATAGATAGATAGATAGATAGATGTAGTTGGGTTGAATGAATGAATAAATTAATAAATGATTGAATTCTGGGTAATGCTGAAAGAAAGAAAGAAAGAAAGAAAGAAAGAAAGAAAGGGACAGAATTAGGATATACTCGAAGGATAAAAACACTGGAACATTTTAGTTGGAATATTTTTGTTGTTGTTGTTGTTGCTGTTGTTATTCGTTCGTTCCCTATCTTCAGTGTCTCTGGAAGATAAATTTCCATCGGTTAAACTTTAAGTATCCAGGAGTGTTAATGTTGAATTGTTATATCGTTGTTAATCATTTAGAATAAATGGCTTTGTATACAATTCTACTGTTTCGTTTTCGTTATCATTCGTGAAAGAAGGAGATCGGTTTCGTGAACTGATAAATAGGTGACACGGAATACGCACAAAATTACAAAATAAATAAGAACAGTTATAGGCACTAGCGAGGCAGTGCTGCGGTAATAATCTTACTTCTCAATCATATGGTTTCTGGTTCAGTTCCATTGCGTGCCACATTGAGCAACCGCTTTTCTATATTAGGCATCGGGCTATAGCACCACCACTTGACAACCGGTGTTGATGTGTTTACGTTCCTGCAACTAATTAATTCATCAAAAGAAACTGGTAGAATGAGCAATATCTATCTTTTTATCTATCTACATCTCTCTCTCCCACTCTCTCTCTTTATATATATGTGTGTGTGTGTGTGTGTGTGTGTGTAAGTGAACTTGTGTGTTTGTATCTGTGTTTGTCCACTACGACCACCACTTTACAACCATTGTTGGTGTATTTAGGTAATCGTAACTTATTGCTTTATCAAAGGAGACTGAGAGAATAAACATGAAGCTGAAAATAAACAAAATACTGAGTCGATTTGTTCAAATAAAATACTTGAAGGAGGTGCACCAGCATAGCCGTGGTCTAATTACTCTCCGAAAAGATGAAAGTCAAAGTCGACCTCGGCTGAATTTGAACTCAGAACGTAAAGACAGACGAAATACCGCTAAGCATTTTGCCCGGCGTGCTAACGTTTCTGCCAGCTCGCCGTCTTAGTATGAGAATATTGAATAACAATTATTTAAGTACAGTCCAAAACATACCAGTATTTAAGACAAATGAACGTCTGTATGCAAGCAGTATATGTCTGTATATGCACGTATGGATGGATGCATTTATAAATATGTATGGTTAGGTTGATGTTTGTATGTATGTATGTATGTATGTATGTATGTATGCATGTATGTATGGATGGATGGATGGATGGATGGATGGATGGATGGATGGATGGATGGATGGACGGATGGATGGATGGACGGATGGATAGATATATGTATGCATATATGCATGTATAGAAGTAGTCCTCACATGACGAAATGTTGTGGGTCAATGCCTTATACATTGTGTGACTATATTGTTGTCCAGCATTGATGAGCCGTGCATCACTCTACATACAGCTGTGTTTTATAACTTACTTTTCTTCCTTCGTCACATGCCATGATCCTGTAATCTGAATTTAGATGCACGTTGTTCAATCTCTTTATACCTCCTCACTTGAATCTCGCTAGTTCCATGAATTACGATACGCCAGCTAGAGCCTTCTCTTATTCGTCGTTGGAAAGCATATAGCAATATATTTACTATGATAAATACGTCGAGCAAAGATGCATTGTCCTTTGTTATGCATCGTGTCCATGTACTTTCATTTATCTTGAGCTGAAACATGCACAGAAGCTTATTGTGACCTACTAAGTTTGCAAAGTTGTTACTGCTGTTGTTCGTGTTTATGCTTTATCAACATTGATGATTGCGTATTATCATACAAGTTGTAACTGTTCGCTTTTATAACTGACTACAATAATTTAATTTTCATTTCTTCTATTGTTTTCTTTTCAAAAGCTTATATTCAAATCTATTATCTTAAAAAAATCATTTAAAATCATTTTTGAAAAATCCAATTTTTATAATATTTAAATATCCTTTTAAAACAGTTTTAGCTTGGATATCGATTGTCCCACTTTATTATTGGTGGTCTTATTGACCCACAAATAAACAAAACAAAATCGCTGTTTGCAAGAATATGTTTACGCTTAAGAACAAACATTGATTTCTACCCCAGGGTAACGGGGATGGATGTACAAAATTGTACTTTGCTTTTGAAAAGGGTGAAGCAACGATCTTTTGTGTGGTGATTCTCACAGAAAATGCATTCTAAACGGGGCTCTCAGCAATTGGAACTTTGACATGAAACGACAAGAACCTGAACAACAACAAGAACAAAAAAAAAACCCACAACAACTGCTGGATATATAATGAAAATGATTTTATTATTATTTTTATTATCTTTTTATCACGGATTTTGCTGGAGCTCCTGGAGTCTTGCATGCATTACGTAATTACTACCTGCAACTTACGGTACCATGCTATCCATTATTTTCAGCTATTTAATACTTTCCTGATTATTCTGGCCCTGCCAAGGAAGCAAACCTTTTGTAACAGTTCTACTGGGCACTCTATTCCAATTTCCTTTATATTCCTCTTAATGCCTTCTGAAACTGTTCCCAAAGACCCAACAATGATTGGCACTATCTTCACCTTCTTCATTTTCTATAACCGGGCTATTTCGTACTTAAGAGGGTCGTATCTATCTTTTCGCCTTCCTTCTTGACTAGTTGTGGGTCAAAGGGGTATGCAACGTCAATTATATAGCACATGTGGTGCACCATGTCCCCCCCTCTCGGTCCGGTCTATTATGCTCTGGCACGTAATCTGTTTCGATTGGAAAATCCCAGACGATTTTGCTAGCCTCCTCCTCCTCCCCCCTCTGCGGCTTATGCTCATACCACGCCTTGCCTGTCTCTAACTCCCACTTTTCACATAGTTTCTAATGAAGTACTTTTTCCACCTGGTGGTGTCGCCACAACTTGTAGTGGTTTTGGGCAAGTCTAGGGTATTCGTTCGGGATACGGGCAATGGTTTCATCCACACTGTAGCAGGTGTGGCACAGCGGAGAGTCATGCTCATTCCACAGGTTGACCCTCCAGTTTGTGGCCTGAGCTTGGTCCTGCACTGTCACTATAGTGTTCCTTTCATCAGTCAATCCCACCTAATGATAATAATAACAACAATAATAATAACAACAACAACAATAATAATACTACTACTACTACTACTAGTAGTAGTAGTAGTAGTAGTAGTAGTAGTAGTAGTAGTAGTAGTAGTAGTAGTAGTAGTATGTTCTGGAAACATGAAATGAAAGAATGAAAGAAGAAACTTGCTTTCAGATTGAAAACCTTTTGCGGTTATCATTTCCAATATGTCGGCCATATTTCTTATCAGTAATAATCTGAAACCGATATTTTCGGTATTATATCAGAATGAACTTATAGGAAAAATAAGAGAGAGAGAGAGAGAGAGAGAGAGAGAGAAAGAGAGAGAGACAGAGAGACAGAGTGAGAGAGGGAAAGGGAAAAATCAATTAATTTTCTGAACTATTTCATTGCAATTTCTTATCCCATTTCTTTTAATTATGTTGAATATACCACGCTTCAGTGAACCATTAGAATTAGGAAATTTAAACACCGTAAACCTCTCTATTTTATTACGCATTGCCATTAAGTAATTATTTGAGATGGAGCCGTTTCTTTGGCGGGAAATTGGCTAATGGCGCCAAGGAATATTTTCATCGTATATAGAATACAATGGCATGAAAATAAATTCATTTTTCATAGCCAGCTTTACTGGCACCACAATGGGAGAAAGAAAAGAGATATATAAAAAAATTACGACTAAATAATAATAATAATAATAATAATAATAATAATGAGGATGATGTTCATGATGATGATGATGATGATAATAATAATAAATAGATATAAGAAGTGACGTAAAATTGAAATTATTCCTAATACCATGTTACGAAGGATATAATCAGTTCCATGAGATAAAATATATTTATATACAGCGAAAGCCCCGCATAGTAAAAACCAATGAATAAATTTTAAATATTTTGTGAGACGGAGTTATGAGTGCACTGATTGTTGTCGGTTGGTTGTAGTAGTAGTAGTAGTAGTAGTAGTAGTAGTAGTAGTAGTAGTAGTAGTAGTAGTAGTAGTACCTGTTCTATTATTTTTTCACTGTCTACGACTACTTGTAAGTGTATAGGCGTTTGTGTATGAGTGTGCATGTTCTGGCGTGCACACACGCACTCACACATACACACACACACACACATATATGTATGTATGTATATACGT
>NC_068999.1:8991638-8992824 GCF_001194135.2 Octopus bimaculoides | reverse complement strand
ATATATATATATATATATATATATATATAATACGTACATATGTACATATATTCATGTATATGCATAATATATATAAATACATACATATGTATATATGTATGCATATGTATATGTATATATGTGTATGTATATGTATATACATTTATATACATTTGTGTGTGTGTATATATATATATATATATATGTACATATTGACATTAACATATGTATGTATAGATTATTGTATATCAAATATGAGTAGGCATAAGTGTATATATTCAAACATTTTTACACACATACATACATACGTACATAAATACATACATATGTGTACGTACATAAGTATATGCATATGCATATATATAGGTGTGTGTGTGTACATTAATCTAGTTCATGCACTGTACGTGTATATGCGTGGGCATGTTTTTGTGTCTATGTGTTTGTGAGTGTAACTAAGCGGATCTAAAAGAAAATAGCTCAAAATTGGCCAGTGGCATCAATTTGGATAACAAAGCGAAGTGAATGTAATGGATGCCGTACGCGATAAATTTTGCTTTTATTCAAATTTTCCTGACGGCCAGAGAAGTAATACAAATGCCTAGCAACATTTGATATTAAATCTGAATGAAAATGGGAGAATATCTTCAACGAACAAAAATAAATTGAAAACTGAATTCACATACAAAGTAAATGTTAACCCTCGCCTCCCAAGCAGTAAAGATATTTCTTTCAGAGTTTATGCATAACCATGGACAGAAGTTTCGTCTTCTGTTTGGTTTCATCATATTGTTTCTATTTCGAATCTGATCAGTTTTAGATCACCTAGTTATATATGAAATCAATTGATGTGTTCCATTCTTCCTGGAGTGGCGTTTGAATAATTAGCACTAACACAAAAGACAATAATACAAGGAATTTCGTAGCTTGAACGTCTGATGTATCAATGTTAATGAGAAATATACTGGAAACAGTACACGATAATTCCTTTCCCTATTACAGCTTTTACAGTCAGAGAAGGGAATAATATCGCTACACTCAAAGGTTAGCAAAGCTGAATTCGAGGACAAGATTATTTTATGAAATGAAAATAATTTCAATATTGAGTTGAAAGAAATGGAAGAAGTGGCACTTTTTATGACTTATCCTTTATTCTCATTTGAACATGTTAAAGTTTCATGGTTTATAGTGATTATATATATAAATACAT
>NC_068999.1:8988588-8991502 GCF_001194135.2 Octopus bimaculoides | reverse complement strand
ATATATATATATATATACATACATACATATATATCAAATTTGCAATCTTATTATGCTAAGGTAAAACTTAAATAAAGGCTGTATGTGTATATATATATTTATACGTATGTATGTATGTATGTATGTATGTATGTATATACTACGCTGAGTGAATATAGCAATTAAGCACTACATTTCATACAGAAATTTTTAGAATCTGTATTATAGTACATTAAATATGTTATATAATTTTACCATATCAGCTATCTTTAAGAGTGACCATTTTGTCGAAATTATTTTTACGAAATTATTTTTAATCTAATTTTTTCCTACGATTCACAATTACATGATTTCGCAACACAAAGTAGTCTCACTTGTAGAGAAGATGTATGGTAAAATTATGCAATAGCTTTAATGTTATCATATATATGTTAAATCCGATGCAGTTTTGAAACATATGCAGTGCTTAACTGCTTCTTCCATTCCATTTATTCATTCATTCAATGATCGCATACTAACCCACGTAGGTTGCTTTCGTATTTGTGTTATACAGCACCTCTCATACTGTAAATATTATAATTTAAACATGGTACAAAAGCGTATTTGAAATACGGATTATTGTACTTGATTAATACTTTATTTTACAAACACAGCGGGATTTGATCTCAAAATTCCAACAATCAAACGATTCCATAAAACTAGTGTCCTAACAACATCCACAATAATGAATTGTAATCCAGGCTTAAGGACAATTAATTGTCCTAAGAATAATATATTGTAATTTAAGCTTAACGACATTACTTCTACTTTATTTTATCGACCCCCGAATATTAAAAGGCAATATTAACCTCAGCGGTACTTGAAAATCGAATTTGAATGATCGGAGCAATAAACGCCGAGTATTTTTCCGCTGGTCTAAAAATTCTGTCTACTCTCTGTCCAATAATCATTGAATTTCGGAAACATAATTATTTACAGCATCGTGAACTTCATAGATAAAACTGATGTCTTTAACAGAAGCAAATACGCGGTATCACATTTCCGATATGACTATTACATTCTCCACTCACCATTAAGTTTCTAATTAGAATGATTTTTTCTTCATCTGGCGCGAGTGTTGCTTGTGATAAGAAGCTTGCTTCCCAACCACATGGTTCCCGAGTCAGTCTCACAGCGTGGCACCTTGGGCAAGAGACTTCTGCTATAGCCTCAGTCCGACCAATACTTTGTGAGTGGATATGGTAGACGAAAGCTGAAATAAGTTCGTCGTACATATATATACGTATGTTTGTATATGTATGTGCATATGTGTAAGTATATGTATGTATGTGTATGTGTGTGTATGTGTGCGTGTGTGTCTTTGGGTCTGTGTTTGTACCATTTCCCAAACGCTTGACAACAGTTGTTGGTGTGTTTACGTCCCGATAACTTAGCGGTTCAGCTATAACTCCGATAGAATAAGTACCTGGCTTTAATAAATAAGTACCGGGATCGATTCACTCGACTAAACTTCATAGCGGTGCCCCAGCATGACTGCAGTCTAATGAGGGAAACAAATGAAAGACGAACAATGAAAGATGATCGAATGACAGTCACGTGGGCAAGTTGACAGAATTGTTAGAGTGTCGCAAAAAAAAACTGCTCGGTGTTATGTCTTCCGACTATGCTCAATTTCTACCGAAGTTAAATTTGCTACGCGTTACCACACTAATATTCTTTTCTACGCTTGGCACAATGCCCGAAATTTTAGGGGAGGGGGGCAGTCGATAAGATTGATCCCAGCACGAAACTGGAACTTAGTTCATCGACACTGAAAGGATGAAAGGCAAAGTCGACGTCGGCGAAATTTGAACTCAGAACGTGAAGACAAATGAAACGCCGCTAAGCATTTCGCCCGGTGTGCTAACGTTTCTGCCGGCTTCCCGCCTTGGTTACCATCCTAATATTATAGTCGATGATATCGACTAAGCTACTTCTCAAAATTTCTGGCCTTATGCTTAAATCGGTAAATCACAAATAATTACAAACAGAATCTGGTTGGTACGTACTTACAAGAAATTAGGAAATACAGGCCGAAAACCAGATATAAGAGTGCTAAATCTACAGGTTTTATGGCTCGAACGAATAAGGTTGCGGATTAGATGTAAACTGTAACAGAAAGTATTCTTTTATTCTTTTATTATTTTATATGTTTCAACCCTGAGGTCATGGCGATGCTGGGGCACCACCTCTAAGGTATATTTCATATAAATTATAGCGTTCAAAGTAGAACGGATCTTTATTTGTTATTTAAAGAATAGTTGAATAAACACAAAAGTAGACAAGTACCTACTACTGAAAATATTAGCGTATCGGCAAAAACAGATGTAAATATATCTATACATATACATATGTGTGTGTGTGTGTGTGTGTGTGTGTGTGTGTGTGTGTGTGTGTGTGTGTGTGTGTGTGTGTGTGTGTGTGTGTGTGTGTGTGTGTATGTGTATGTGTATAAATATATTATACATATTACAGATTGTAAATATATGTATGTATATATATATATATATATATATATGAGTATGTATGTATGTGTATGTATGTGTTATATATATATAGCGGATATGTGTATATAAATACATATACACCTATGAGTGCGTTCGTTTGTATATGTGTGCAACCTGAAACTATAGGTGTCCTAACTTTTTGAAGATACATGAATTTCTCTGATTTCGTTTGACGAGCACAGAAGAAAACGGGCGGGAGGCGGGGGAAATGAGATACGTGTAAAAAACAAAGAAAAGACAAACGAAAAAGAAAGGCACAATAAGGGGGGAAAAAAAGAGGATTTTTTTTTAAAAGTACACGCAGTGCTTATTTGGTTGCGTTTCGAAACATGTAAATACAAACCATACAGAATAGGCATGAGGAGCGGTAGAATGTTACTTGTGGGTTT
>NC_068999.1:8986964-8988162 GCF_001194135.2 Octopus bimaculoides | reverse complement strand
TATATATATATATATATATATATATATATATCTATAAATATATATATATATACATATATATGTATATATATAAGCATATATACACACACACACATATATATATATACATATATCCGTATATACATATATGTATATATATATATATATGTATGCGTGTATGTATATGTGTGTGTATATATATATGTGTGTGTGTCTGTGTGTACACGTGTGTGCGTGTGTGTGTGTGTGTATGAGCCAAAGGAATACCAACAAGTCTAAAAGCTAATCAATGTCTGTTTTATCTCTCAATATACGTCCTGGCAATTGAATAGAACATGGTATATGGAACACACTTTCGCAGGAGGTGCGAAGGTAGTCTCGAGGGTGGATGTTCCATGCGTATCTGCAAATGCTTCTACCAACGTGTTAGCACGTATGCATGAAAATGGTTTTTATTCCACGAATACATCCATATGTGTGTGTGTGTGTGTGTGTGTGTGTGTGTGTGTGTGTGTGTGAGCGTTTGCCTGTATGCCTATGTGTATGCGTGAGTGATGGCAAACGTGCGTGAGTACGTGAGTGCGTGTAAGAATTGTATTATTTTATTGAAGCAGATACTGGCTTTCATTTCTCTTCTTATTTCTTTGGCTTAATATTTCATTTGCTTCATTTGTCAGAGGGGAGAAGAATAAGTTTATTTCTTTCAAAATGGTTTTTTTTTTGCTTCTTTGGAGTTCATTTACTTATTTATATATATTTTCTTGTTCGTATTTACAATTATTATTGCTGTAATTTTTATTAGTATTTATTCTTCGTATTTTTTGTACTTTTTGTGTTGTTAATGTGTTGATATTCTTTGGAGTCCATTTTATTCGGTGCTATTATTTTTTGTTACTGTTATTATTATTACTATTATTATGGTTATTATTATGATGAACACCATCACCATCATGATGTGTGTGTGTGTGCATGTGTATGTATAAGGTTATATATAAGACTGTATATAGAAATGTATATATAAATATGTATATTTATATATATAAAAATATCATATATATATATATATATATATATATATATATATATATATATAGTAACATATATATTATATATATATACGTATGCAATTATATACATGTGTGTATAAAACTATAAATTAATATATATGTGCGTGTATATATATATATATATGTATATACACAGATATATATATATATAT
>NC_068999.1:8985666-8986287 GCF_001194135.2 Octopus bimaculoides | reverse complement strand
TGTTGTTAGCGGTGGGTGGAGGTAGATTCAACTCTGGGTCTGGTTGTGGTCGTGATTGTGCTTGTAGTTGAGGTGGTGATGATAAATGTAAAGGTGTTGCCGACGGAGAGGTCGCGGCTTGTTGTTGATGTTTTTTTTTGTTGTTGTTAACATTTTTATTGTTTTTGTTTCTTTTACTGCTGTTGCTGTTATTATCGTCGTCGTCGTCGTTGTTGTTGCTGTTGTTGTTGTTGTTGTAATGAGAGTAATGGTAAGGAGAAGAGCTGATATTAAAAACATGCCAAAACTCTTAAGGTTGTATAGTTTGCCTAAAGGAAAGTTGATGAAAATTCGTTAGATGTTGTGCTTTATACAAAGATGAACACCAAACGGTGCTCTACAAACATTCAATATATTAAGAATAATATTAAAACCTAAAGTTAATCTCACCTGCTATAAAGATTTTTCTCTGCTCTATACGTTTTTGCACTTCCATCTCGGCTCATACTGCTAATTTTCTATTTCGTAAAAAGTCACGCAAACGAAAAACTTTCATTTGGCTCTATCATCTCTACTTCTCTGGTGTTTTATATATGTATGTATATATATTTTCTTTTTTTTTTCTTGTCTTTTGTTTTGGGT
>NC_068999.1:8984471-8985065 GCF_001194135.2 Octopus bimaculoides | reverse complement strand
TATATATATATATATATATATATATATATACACATACAGACAGACAAACAGACAGACGGACGGATAGATAGATAGATAGATAGATAGATAGATAGATAGATAGATAGATAGATAGATAGATAGATACACAGATAGGTATATTTTGCTTAGACATTGTGATACTAATAATCTGCTGTAGAACTCTATATACCTATACTTCAGAAAGGAATGTTAATCGAGTACAGAGCCGTAATATGAAAATGGGAATACAAAGGAATAAAGAATTATCTTATGAACTTCATTTGCTAAGGTCATATGATAATTGTTCATTTCTTTGTCCTTTTATTTTCTTTAGGTGACAATTGTATTCATAGTCTGTACGTTCCTTCATTTTGTAAGTATGCAAGCCAGTAGATTAGAGATAGGATTAATACTGCCTTTCTTGCTATTTTCGTCTGTCGTGAAAAGATTTGCGCTTAAGCTGTCGTACGAAAACGACTCTCTTTACCAAGGCAGTTTAGTAGGTTTTGCCGGTTCAGTTACCACACCACCTAATGTGGATACCTAATGTGAATACACACACACACACACACACACACATATATATATATATAT
>NC_068999.1:8982580-8984287 GCF_001194135.2 Octopus bimaculoides | reverse complement strand
TATATATATGGGAGAATTTACGAAAAAAATAACACACGAAGACAAGTAGTGTAAACGACAAATGGATGTATTAGTTTAACGCTCGGGAATAGAGAAAGTCTTTAACGTTTCGAGCCTACGCTCTTCAACTGAAAGGAACACAGAAAGAAATAAGGAGAGAAACAAGGAGAAAAAATATAAATGTAGTGGTCAGCGATCTATCATGGCGAATGCCGGACAGAAGGATCATGCCATATATCCTTAACAGTTCACTCGTCACTCAGGCAAATATATACTTTATACTTGTAGTTCTGCCTGTGAGTTATCTGTCCTGCTCCTGTTATACATAAAACATCCACCGATATTTGGGACCGTTCATTTGAGATCATTTGAGATCATTCATTACCTCATTCACTTCACTGGGGCGATGAAGATGTTTTCAAACAACTCCCTTATATTGTGCATAAAAATGTGTTTATTTTTTGGAAAAAACGCACTCCTTTATTTATTGTTCCCCTCTGTTGCTGGCGAAGTAAAGCATTGCTCTCCCAGATATTCTGTAATGTGTCATATGCTTTCAACGTAGGCTTTGCAAAATACTTATGCTGTAGTCTTGGTTTTTCTGATCTTGACGAATTTCACACGCAAGTTCGCCATATAGCATCTTTTTAGGGATTTTCCGATTATTCATCCGAATAATGTGTCCAGTCGTAAACGGTGTGAGAGGATATGGGTTGGTGGTTGGTTAAACCAATAAATTTTAACAAAATACAATACGGAAAGCAAATATATTCCTAGTAATAATATTGGGAATTGAAAAATCATCCACAAGAACAAGAAAAATAAATAAATAAATCAGAAATGGAAAAGTAGAAAAATAGATAAGAAAAAGGTGTTGTTGATGATGATGATGATGATGATGATGATGATGACGCTGTCGACGATGATGATGATGGTGATGGTGGTGGTGGTGGTGGTGACGGTGGTGGTGATGGTGGTAGTGATGATGAGGATGATGATGGAGGGGGAGGAAGAGGAGAATAAAAGTTACAAGAAGGACGAGCTGGAGTAGGAAAGGAAGTATCAGTGGTGGTGGCAGTGGTGGGTTTAGTAGTAGTAGTAGTAGTAGTAGTAGTAGTAGTAGTAGTAGTAGTAGTAGTAGTAGTAGTATTAAGACGAAGAAGAAGAACAACAATAACAACAACAAAAATGAACGAACGAACGAACGAATTACGGCATGAAAGAGAGAAAATGGTGAAATTAGAAGAGAATCTAACGATACATACGAAATTCTTTATTTTTCTTGTGGTGACATTTATTTTTTATTTTATTTTATTTTATTTTGCTTTGTTTAATTTTTGCTTCAAAGCAACATTAAAAAATTACTTTCCAAATGAGGGAAAAAAATTGCGTTTATATATATATATATATATGTGTGTGTGTGTGTGTGTGTATGTGTGTGTGTATACATACTTACATATCTATTTACACATACACGAGAACACACGCATATATATATATATATCAAGCATGATAATAAAATAAAAGAAAAACGTTTTTAGCTTGCGTTTTTATAAAAAAAAATTTATGATGGAAAAGTTGGTTTTTTTTTTTTGCTTTCATTTTCTCCAAATTTTTCTTTTTCCTCTCCCACAATTTCCAAGAAAATATTTAACATAAAAAAAACCGAATCATTATTTGCTTTGTCATTGAGAAAAGCGACAGTCT
>NC_068999.1:8980945-8982362 GCF_001194135.2 Octopus bimaculoides | reverse complement strand
ATATATATATATATATATATATATATATATAATATTATGTTGTATTCTATCATGTATTATATATCTGTATAATATTCTTATTATTATTATGATATTATATATTATATTATTTTATATGTATTACATATAATATTTATATATACCTATAAATATTATAATTTACAATATTATATACATTATATGTATGTATGCATGTGTACATGAATATATGAATGTATACATGTATGAATTTGATATATGTGTGTGTAAATATATGGTATATTTTTGTATATTGCGTTTTAATAAACACTGACAGTATTGTCTCCATGTTAATTTCAATATAACTTTACATCAATCATGTATTGTGTAAATATATTGTTAATATTTATTATTATTATTGTTATTATTATTATTATTATTGTTATTATTATTATTATTATTGTTATTATTATTATTATTATTATTATTATTATTATTATTATTATTATTATTATTACTAAGACAGCGAGCTGACCGTGATCATGCCAGGCGAAATGCTTAGCGGCATTTCGTCTGTCTTTACGTTCTGGGTTCAAATTCCGCCGAGGTCGACGTTTCCTTTCATAATTTCAGGGTCGATAAATTAAGTACCAGTTGCGTACTGGCCTTGATTTCATCGACTGCTCCCCACTCCAAAAATAAATTTTTGAGCCTTGCGCCTAGAGCAGAAGAGAATATTTATTTTTATTATTATTACTAAGACGGTGAGTTGGTAGAACAGTAACCACGCCGGACGAAATGCTTAGCGGTATTTCGTCTGTCTTTATGTTGTGAGTTCAAATTCCGCCGAGGTCGACTTTGCCTTTCGTCCTTTCGGGGTCAATGAAAAATAATTGCTAGTTGAGTACTAGGGTCGCTGTAATCGGCTTAACTCCTCCCCTCAAACCTCAGGCCTCGTTCCTATATTAGAAAGGATTATTATTAAAACGGCGAGCTGACGCAGTCGTCAGCACGACGGACAAAAAGCTTAGCGTCATTCTATCTGTCCTTACGTCAGATCTCTTGCCTAAATTAGAAACCTTTCTGCATTTCGTTTGACTTTATACTCTGAGTTCAAATTCCACCGAGGTCGACTTGGCCTTTCATCTTCTCGGTGTCAACAAAATAAGTAGCAGTTGAACCCTGGAGTCGATTATATCTACTAGTTTTCTCCCTTAAAATTTCGGACCTTGTGCAAATACTAGGTATCATTATTTATTTTACTGTGGCGATGAACTGGTAGAAGCAACACGATGGCCAAAATATTCAGCGGCGTTTCTTTTGACTCATGGAGGTCAACTTTACCTTTTATCATCTCGGAGTGGATAAAAGAAAATACCAGAAGTACGCTGGGACCGATGTAATCTGCCTGCCCTCTCCCAGCAAAATGTCCAGCCTTGTGCCTAAAGTAGAAAGGATT
>NC_068999.1:8974038-8974528 GCF_001194135.2 Octopus bimaculoides | reverse complement strand
ATATATATATATATATATATATATATATATATATATATATACAAACACACATATGTATGTCTATGTACATATATGTAAATGTACAATCATATATATATATAAACATATACCATGAACGTGTGTGTGTCCGAACATATATACGTGCGTGTGCGCGCGTGTGTGCGTGTACGACGTGTGTGTGCGTGTACGGCGTGTGTGTGCGTGTACGGCGTGTGTGTGTGCGTGTGTGTTTGTGTGTGTTTCTTTGTGTGTGAATGCGTGTGTGTGTGTGTGTGTGCACGCTCTCGCGCACTTATGTGAATACATCTGTTAAGCAGAGCTATAATGTGTGCGCGGCGCTAAGGCTTGGAAATGCTCTCTAATGCTACAAAATCACATTCATTTCTACTTTATGTGTGTATGTGCATGTACGTGTGTGTGTGTGTGTGTGTATGTGTGTGTACGCATGTATATATATAATTTATATATATATATATATATGTATATATAT
>NC_068999.1:8970745-8973520 GCF_001194135.2 Octopus bimaculoides | reverse complement strand
TATATATATATATATATTATATATATACATATACATATATATGAATACATGGCTATTAGCGTGTGTTCTTAAATATGTATCGGTATATGGTTGCGTATGCATGTATTTGTATTTATCTGTAAGTTTGCACATATATATACATATATATATATATATATATATATACGAATGTATGTATATATTTATATATATACTTATGTATGTACGTAAATATTTATATATATATATATATATAAAAATGTACATATATATATATATATACATATATATGTATGGATGTATGTATATATATATATATATATATATATGTGTGTGTGTGTGTGTGTGTGTGTGTCTGTGTATGTGTGTGTGTATGTATGTATATATATATATGTATGTATGTATATTTGTACACGCCACGGCACAAAAACACACACGCACATGCACACACACTCACACACACATGCATATATATAGTAATAATTTTATACACTTTGTAGTATGCTGACTAAAGCTCGTGTACATTATTCGGCTACCTGATGTCAATAACAGTATGGATCCCTTCATACCGTGGGGTTTATCTAAACAATATGTGATATAGAAAACTAAATTGACGAGATTGTTTATTCAGAACTACTCCGATCGTTTCGATTCGTCGTGCATTCGTACTTTAATGCTGAGATTCTGTACATTCATGCATAGAAGCTGCAGTTGACATTTTAAAAAATATATCGTTTTTACTTGTTGTTCCTCTTATTTATATCAGTTGATGTATCATTCCATCCTCCTCCATAATATATTGAAACAGAATGAAGGAATCCATCACATATAAACAATACAATAAGGTATACAAGGAGAAATGAAAACGCAATCAAAAACTGGAATAAAATAAGATGGAATAAAAACGGAGCATACAGATAAGGCGCAGTTAAATTATAGCATAAAATATACATGAGATCGGAGTAGAACAATGAACATTCGTCATTTATTTAGACCTTTACGTTTCATCGAAATAATTAAGTATATATGTGTGTGTGTGAGTGTGTATGTTTATAAATTCATATATATACACACATACATACATATATATGTGTATACTCTTTTACAAACTCGTTTACTTGTTTCAGTCATTTGACTGTGGCCATGCTGGAGCACCGCCTTTAGTCGAGCAAATCGACTCCAGGACTTATTCTTTGTAAGCCTAGTACTTATTCTATCGGTCTCATTTGCTTCTTAAATTTTGTGCTTAAGTCTCCTGAATAAATAAGTCTGTTGAAGAGCATTTCGCAAGTAAAAGAAAACTACTGATAATTTTTTTTTTCTTTTGTTTTTACTCAAATTCAAAAATTCTCGAATTTATCTTTTGGATTATGGCCTACTCTTGTTTTGCTTTATTATTGCTTCTTTTAAACGCTGCAGTGCTTCTCTTTCCTCCATACTTCCTTATTCTTCAGCATTACGTTAACTAAAACCTGCGGACTTTAGCTCCTCTCCCCACTATCCCTCATTTTCTATTACATGTCCTATATTATGATATTAAAGCTTACATTTTCTTGTTTACTTTCGCACTCCTCTTTAATATACAGTTTTCCCAAGGCGGTGAGCGGGCAGAAACGTTAGCACGCCGAGTGAAATGCTTAGCCGTATTTCGTTTGTCTTTACGTATTGAGTTCAAATTCCACCGAGGTCGACCTTGCCTTTCATCTTTCGGAGTCGATAAATTAAGCACCAGTTGCGTAGTGGAGTTGATTCAATCGATTGTTTCCCTCCCCAAAATTTCGAGCCTGGTGCCTTGAGTAGAAAAGAATATACAGTTTTCTCATTATGCTATCGTAGCAAATTATATACGCCATTATCCACTCCTCTTTAGCGAGATATCCACCTCTTTCAAACTTTCTATATTTCCATCTGTCTTATCATTTTCCCTTTTATATATATATATATGTATACATGAACATACACGCACAAACATAATTACATCATGATCTAAATAACAGGGGTATAATGAGGTGAAGTTCATTCTATTCTCTTCCACAACCCTTTTTTTATGAATCAGGCAATATTTATAATATTTAAGAGATTATTTTAAGATATTTAAACTTACAAAGGAAAATAATTATTTTAAGGAAGGTTTCCAACAAATTCTAGCGAAAAAAGACGTTTGAAAATTCGAACTGAAAAACAAAAAAAAAATGGATTTATTTAAAGGGAAAACAAAAGCAAGACGTAAATGTTATAATATTTAGTATCGAATATAAAATTATTCTGTATTATATATTATTTTCTTATTTAAGAATTTTATTTTTCAAATGTCACAGACAGGAAATAGAGAAGTTAAAACATAAAAAAAAGATTGTAATGTAAATGAGAATCAAAATATTTGATGAATATGCAAAAGTAATAGAAAAAGTTATATATCATTGTGTTGCCTTGGCAACATTATATTGTAGTGACAGAATACAGAGTATACAGTTCACTTTAAGCCATAACTTCTTAGAGAATTGCCAGTGAGAGTCCTATCTGAAGACATAAAGTATCTGATGGTTCATTTATTTGCGTACAGGTGTATGAATACACATACATATATATGTATGTGTGTGTGAGTGTGTATGCATATATATGTGTATATAGATATATGTATATACATATGTATATATATATGCATGTACATATATGTATATATGTAAATATATCTATATATATATATATTTAAAAATATATGCATATATATGTATATATATATATATATATATATACATATATATATATATATATGTATATATATATATATATATA
>NC_068999.1:8968018-8969744 GCF_001194135.2 Octopus bimaculoides | reverse complement strand
ATATATATATATATATATATATATATATATAAAGGCAGAGAGAGAGGAAAAAAAATGGAGAGATAGGAAGAAAGAGGGAGAGAGAGAGAAAGCGGGAGAGAGATACATATACATATGTACATGTTTACGTACATACACACATATACATACATGAATATATTTTGTAGACATTTTACGCTGTAATAAAGAAATATCTCATGACTTCCCATTTCCGAAATGCTTTACTTCAATGCACAAGCGACCTTCAGAGTGTCCCAATTCACTCAAAGTCATCACGAATACAATGTCTCTGTCTATGGCCATATCCTGACTGAGAGTGTTTGGTTGTATCTGGTTGAATGTGTGTTTCTGCATTTATGTGTATATGCGTGTGAGTACGTGCGTATGTCTGTACGTGTGTATGTCCGTGTATGTTTGTACGTGCATGGGTTTATCTGCATCATAAATTATGAACAATATGAGGGGTCTGACAGATTAATACTACTATTATGTTGTGTTCGCATTCACATGTATGCTCACATACATCGCACGCAGCGCAGCAGGTTATATACGTACACGCACACATACATACACATATATATATATATATATGTGTATGTGTGTGTGTTTGAGTGAGTGTCTATGTGAATATCTATACAAATATGCAAATATATATATAAGTATATATATATGGGTGTGTGTGTGTATATATATATATGTGTGTGTGTGTGTGTGTGTGTATGTGTGTGTGTGTATGTATATGTATGTATATATATATATATATGTATATATATATATGTAAATGAAGATATATATATATATATATATATGTATATATGTATATATACATATGTGTGTATATATAAGTATATATATGTATTTATATACATATATATGCATGTATATATATATATGTGCATATATACATATGTTTATATATATATGCTTATATACACACATATACATATATTTAGATATATACATACGGGTTGATAAATAGAAAGATAGATAGATAGATAGATAGATAGATGAATATAAATATTCATATAGATTTATATACATATGTATATAAGTGTGTGTGTGTGTGTGTGTGTGTGTGTGTGTGTGTGTGTGTGTGTGTGTGTGTGTGTGTGTGTGTTTGTGTGTTTGTGTGTGTGTGTGTGTGCATATATGTAGCTTGCTATGCCTTCTCGAATTGTCGCATATATGATGTACAAGATATGGCATAAAAATAGACAAGTATTTTTTATGGTTCCATTAATACTTGAAATCTGCTGCTTCAACGCTCATTTACATAAGTCTATATTCAGGTAGTGCTACCTAGAACCATAAAGAAGCATATTCATATACAGATATGAGAGTATATGTTGGCACACAGACACGCATGCGTGCGCGCACACACACACACACACACACGCACATACGGACGCACAGACACACAGATAAACAGACGGACGGTCACACAAATAGAAAGACGGGTAGATAGATAGATAGATAGATAGATAGATAGATAGATAGATAGATAGATAGATAGATAAACAGAAAGGTAGATTGATAGATAGACAGAAAGATACATTGATAGATAGACAGATAGATAGATTGACAGACAAACAGATTGATTGATTGTTAGATAAATACATTGATTGATAGATAGACAAATAGAATCATTGATAGATAGATAGATAGATAGATAGATAGATAGATAGATAGATAGATAGATAGATAGATAGATAGATAGGTAGGTAGG
>NC_068999.1:8964443-8966034 GCF_001194135.2 Octopus bimaculoides | reverse complement strand
TCACTTATCTACATACACGCACATACATAAAAATATGTGTGTTTATATATGTATGTGTCTTTGTATGTGTATGTGGGGTAATGGGCGGTAATGTGTGACAGACTGGGAAACCAAAAAACGACAACAACCAAAAAAAAAAGATATTTTAGATAATACGTCCTATAACCACTAAAGAATTCAGCTGCTGTGATTCTGCTGACGTCTAGTTCCAACTAATGATATGGCTGCTGGCCGGTTCCCCTATATCTTTATCTGGAAACTACCTACTGTTTTTAGTGAGTCGTTCGGTTTTCATATAGTTCTATGTTTGTATTAATATTTACATGCATCATGTCCTCATATTGTAGGTATTTATGTGTATGTGTGTATGTAGGTTTGTATGTATATATGTAGGTATGTTTCTATATTTGCAAATAAATGTGTGTGCATACATCCTTACAAATGAATATGTATACACACACACACACACACACACACACACACACACACATATATATATAAATATATATATACCCACGGGCATGCATTTACATACATATATGTGTACGTACATGTAAATATGTTTATATACACCTACATACGTACACATACATTTCAACATAATTAAGGATACGCGTGTATGTACATAATGTACGTACATAATGTTTACGTACATACATACATATATTGTTTCATATACACGTGTAAGTGGTGTATTGCCGAACGCTTAAGTAGTTTTCTTTGGAACGACAAGATTTGGAGTTCGATCCCACAAGGATTTTTATTGGACAAATGCCATTAACTATAAGCTTGGGTCAAGCGCGATGTTGAGTATCAAACTGAACTTTGTGGAACAGTGTAGAAGCCATTTTTGGTGAATTGTACCTGTATTTCAAATCGGAAAGTCATGTCACAAATATGCGTACCACTAACTGTACGTGAAAATTACGCTAATTTGTATCTTTGAAATGCTTAGCCTCATACACGTTAATTCAAGACCGGGTTATACAATTTACCAAATAATTGAATCCTCATCGACAAGCGACGAAGACCCACCATATATTAGCATTCCACCCCGCTATATTTGTTCTATTGACCGCTTTATTGGTTTGACAATCCATCATTCATAACTGGTATTGCTTTATTTCTTTACCGCGATGTCACCAAAAAAAAAAAAAAAAGAAAGCTTGACGCTGCCAAGATGTCCGATAACAGCAACAATTTCGATATATTTACTTAATTTAGTGTGAGGAATAACATAATATTACAATAACAGTATATGTCCAATCATAACAGGACACGTGTAATAAACAAGATTTTTTCATGTCCGATATCCGATATAAGCGTATGGTGTCGTTTTCGCATTTGCTAATATATCACTTTGCTTCCTGTAATGTATATATCTATGATTTGCCAGTTGTCTAATCTTCTCTGTAAACCCCACGAACACCAAGGAATTCCTCAAGTAAATACAGTAGCATACGGATCACTGCTGATATTGACATCAGATAGCCAATAAGTGTGGAAGTGCTTAACACCACATACCACAGGGTTTATACCCCGAATATAATTTTAAATATATATGTATATATATATATATATATATATATAT
>NC_068999.1:8963158-8964358 GCF_001194135.2 Octopus bimaculoides | reverse complement strand
TATACACACCATATTTAAATATGTGTAAATATTCATATATATATATATATGTGTGTGTGTGGGTGTGTGTGTGTGTGTATGTATGTATGTATGTATGTATGTATGTATGTACGTATGTATGTAAAACATATTTCCCTTGCGATTTGTCTCTTGTCCTTCTATAATATTTTCCCCGTTATTCAGTCGGCTTCTATTTAATATTTCTTGTAAAATATTCTTCATATTTTGAAAGCAATCACATGACAAATAAAAACAAAATCAACATTCAAAAACGCATACGCAAATAGTGAAATATACATAAGTACACACACTTCAAGAGTATGTATATATATATATATATATATATATATATACAAACACAAATACATACACACGCACATACACACACATATATATATATATATACATTTATATATTCTATTATTTATAGAACATATAATATATATGCATATATACATATCTACGCACACATAAGTTAGATATATGTACATATTCATATATATGCATACTTATGTTTACATATGCACACATATAAATATATATAGGTGTGTGTGTACGTACATGTGTGTGAGTGAGTTGGTGTTCCCGCGCGCACACGTGTATATACAGAGAGAGGCAATGGAAGGAGCGGAAAGGGAGACAGCACAATGACCAAAACAAATCCAAACACATGAAGTTAAAATGACGTCACACACTCTCACACACCCTTCACAAACATAGCCGCACCCACACGCACAAGTACACACCAAAGCACTACACACACAAACACAGAGACGCACATGCGCACAAACACGTACATACACGTACATGATTCGACAACACCTAACACGTAAAAAAACATACACACAACAGATCTTCGTCCCATTTTTTACCTACTTTACGTCATGAAGATCTTGTAGTTTTTGAAAACGGTTCTTCGCTAATTCCGTGTCAACAATATACATGAATAGAGCGAAGACTTGCTGTCTGCATTGGAATTATACAGTATCCTCTTAGATTCTTCAACGTGCTAAGTCTCGCTCACGCCACTCTTTTATCCCTACTTCATTCCACTGAAGAACTGAAGAATTTACCAAAGCCAAAATATCTAACGAAACCAAAAAAACGAGACCAAACATATATAGACATAATCTTAAATACATACATATGTGTGTATATATATATATATATATATATATATATATATATATATATATATAT
>NC_068999.1:8961879-8962763 GCF_001194135.2 Octopus bimaculoides | reverse complement strand
ATATATATATATATATATATATATATATATATATATATATATATATGTACATGTACGTTCATATAAATTTATAAGTACATTAATGTTTATAAGTATATGAACACATATATCTATTTCTATATATGTATGTTTATACATATATATACGTATACGTATATACATATATTTATATTTATGTGCATAGATTACGTATATATATATATTTATAAATAAATATATATATATATATGTAGACCTATATATTTGCATATATATATATATATATACATACACACACACTCACACACACACGAACGCTCGCGCGTGCACATCAGCACACACACGCACGTATATATGTATATATATGACGGAACTCTCTTTCATTTGAATGCTTTCTTCCTCATAACCTGTACTTTTTGAAGTTCAAAGAAAATTCATTTTCTTTCTCTCAATGTCACCTTTTTCTCCTTGTCCCTTATACTAGGACGCGTTTTGCCTTCTTTTGAGACATATATACCGTTCAAAATGTACAAAAAATAAAAAACAAAGCAAGACAGTTGAGGGTGTATTAATCAAAATAAGATGTATCAATTTCGCACTTATTATAAGTGGAAGCGTCGCTGACGTTTCGTGCCTACGCTCTTGTGCAGAAAGGAATGAGAAGAGAAAACAGAGAGAGAAGGGGAAATGCAATGAGAATAACGTCGTGTCTGGAGTAATGGTGGATCATGTTGAATTGACCGGAAGGAAGGAGGTATTCGTTGGAGACAAGGGTGGCGAGTGTTACAACTGTGAGGATAATGTATGCTTATGTATATGTGTGTATGAGCCAGCGCGTGTGTGGTACTGTGTGCGTGACTTCCAAGCATTTACGTATGCGTATGATATATATATATATATATATA
>NC_068999.1:8954786-8957564 GCF_001194135.2 Octopus bimaculoides | reverse complement strand
TATATATATATTCTTTTCTACTCTAGGTACAAGGCCCGAAATTTTGAGGGAGGTGGGGGGGGCCAGTTGATTAGATCGACCCCATTATGCAACTGGTACTTAATTTATCGACCCCGAAAGAATGAAGGGCAAGGATGACCTCGGCGGAATTTGAACACAAAACGTAAAGACAAACGAAATACCACTAAGTATTTCGCCCGGCGTGCTAACGTTTCTGCCAGCTCGCAGATAGATACCTACATACATACGTATTCACGTATACACACGCATATGTACGCATACATTTGTGCCTGTGTGCATATATGTGCATATATCAGTCTGCTTTCTGTATTTTGTGATGCAAAATAATCAATAGTATTCAACACACCCTTTATCCGGATGTATACAGAATCTCATATGTATATATTAGCCAAAAGTAAGATAAACGGAATTATGTAACGGGACATAAAACGTCGTTTAATCCACCTTTTGACCAATTCAGTTCCTTAACGATATGATTGCGGTTGATAATATTTACTTAACACGCATAAAACACAGATAAATAAATATTATATATGTTGTACGAATGTGTGTGTGTGTGTGTCTTTATCTGTGTGTGAGTGTGTGTCTGTATATGTTTCTACATAAATACATACATATTTAATAATATATACATAGTCAGACACACACATACACACATACGCACGCAGATGGTGGTGTGAGCAGATAGATACATAGATAGATAGATAGATGGAGAGAGAGAGAGAGAGAGAGAGAGAAAGGGGGGGAGATGGAATGAGAGACAGATAGACAGACTGACAGACTGGCACATAGACAAACAGGCAGAGAAACAGACAGACACGCACAGATAGATAGATAGATAGATAGATAGATAGATAGATAGATAGATAAATAGATAGATAGATAGATAGATAGATAGATAGATAGATAGATAGATTGCGTAGTGTTCTTAACGATATAAGTATATTTCAACATTCCAATCGTATTATCATCAATGAATGAAAGCTGCATTTTTGTGTTTTCAAATCTTCTTATCTTTCTTCTTTTACAGTTTTTTAAGTAATTATTTTATGAAATCTACTTTCATACCGCACAATTTATTTTTTTTTTACACGTCTCCATGATTCTGTATGCGGACTGATATGTGCACGTAAATTTGTCGACACATGTAATTTATTTTTTACACATATATGCATATATACATACATATATTTTTTTTTCTCCGTGATTTTGTCCTTGTTTTCTCCGTATTCTTCCTGTTGAATAGGGTAGCTCGAAACGTTAAAGACTTTCTCTATTCCCGAGCGTCAAACTAATACATCCTTTTGTTGTTTACACCACCTGTCCTCGTCTGTTGTTGTTTCTTTTCGTACATTCTCCCCTATATATATATATATATATATATATATATATATATATCCAAAGTTTTAAATTTATACATTTAATAAAGAGATTTGACACCGATGTTTAATTTATATCCATGTATTAATCCAATGTAAACATTTCTATGTACAACTATATTTAACCATTAAATATATATATGTATGTATGTATATGTACATAAGCATATATAAGAAGAAAAGAAAAGCAAAGGGAGATAAAGAAGTTAATAATTGTTTATTATTAGCAAATTGGTCGTCTTTACTTCTTACAGCTGTTTCAGTTAATACTCAATAATTTAATTACAAATTGGTACGTGAAATTTACATTTATGTGACATGTGTATAATTTCATCAGAGGTAAAATGATGTACCTTTGTTTGTAATATGTACGCTTACCAATTCATTTCAGCAAAACCAGTGTCTGCTGAAAACAATTGATAAACCCACATGTAACATCAAAAGGTACATTATTCTGCCTCTGATGGAATTATTACACATGTCACATAAATATAAACGAAGATGACCAATTTGTTAATAATAAGCAATTGTGACCCACCTTTTCTGTATTTTCTGTTCTTCTTTTAAATTGACATAAACTGCACGCTTTATATATACCTATTCATTTAAGAGAATTTCATTCCCCCAAAAATACTACGTATTGAACTTGATATTTCCCTGGATGCGACCATCCCTTCACGAGATTAACATATCCTCTAATTAATTTTAATAGTTACATACACACACATATATATATTTATGCAAGACATAGATGAGCTATCTATTTACTTTGGTTGAGATGTTAACTGAAAATTTCAAGCCAGGCGAGGAAAAAATACGAGGGTGTACCGTAAATAAATTTAAAAGAAACAAAAAAAGCAAATGCAAAAAGCTTGTGAAGGAATTCCCTAGGAAGATAAAAGGAAAAACGAAAGAAATCCAAGACAATGAAAATAAGAACTTCAGCAGAAAAGACAAGAAAAAGAAGCAATGGTGATGAAAGGTGGAGATGTACACTTATACATACATACATACATACATACATACATACATACATACATACATAAGGCAAAATCATAGCAGTAATGAATCAGAGACAATTGACTGATCAACACAAGTGACATATAACTTGTGACTCAACAGGAGACAAGCACATTTAAGGCAGATCGCGGAAGTATCGCCAGAAATCTCGATGAACATTTCACTTCAATCATGCACACACACACACATATGGAGTTTATATCATTGTTAACAATGACTTTGGTTTACCGACGAAGAATTAGATAGAATTTATCTGCATTTGGAATGCGGTGATTATAAATGTATTCTTGTGCCTATATATTTATATAAGAGGTCATTTGAATGCGTGTGCATATATATATATATATATATATATATA
>NC_068999.1:8953451-8954277 GCF_001194135.2 Octopus bimaculoides | reverse complement strand
TATATATGTGTGTGTGTGTATGTATGTATGTATGTATGTATGTATGTATGTATATATGAATGTATGAATCTATAAGTAGACATATACATACATGTGTAGAACCATACACATGTATGCATGTAACTGACGTCATATATTAATTGTATGCGCTTTGTTAATGCGCTTATTGGATACAAGATTCGTCCAGGGAAAAGAATTCCTTTTTAAAATGTGGAGTGTTAAAAAGATTGAATACCGAAAACCTGACGAAACGAAACGCGCCGTAAGTAACGGGACGGGTGGATATCGATGTTTCGTTGTTATTTCAGCTCGTCGGCATCATGTAACCCATTCCATCTCGAAATGAATTCGAATCGCCGATTTAAGGTTTATTCATACAGATGGCGCGAAATCTATCTCCTGATGCGCAGCAGCACCGCGCATGTGCAACAAAATTAAATTCTGAATTAGAAGCAGTTCTAATAATGGTAACGTTAACTACGGGTCGATTTGTTTCGTCTTAAGGGACTTTTCCCGGATATAATTACTCAACCAATATGCGCATAATGTCATTATGTATGTGACATCTGTAATGTCTACATTTCTAGACCAGCTTCTTAAGGCTTCAAGCCGGCAGAATTTACTAGCACGCCCGGAAAAATGCTTAGCGATGTTTCCACTTTCATTATGTTTTGAGTTTAATTTCTATCGAGGTGGATTTTTCTTTTCATCTCTTCAGGGTCGATAATATATGTATCCTTTCGAGTAATCCACTTAACCCCGCTCCCTCAAACCTGCTGACCTTGTGCCAAAATTTGAAACCAATTGTTCTTTTTAGTCTTGTTTG
>NC_068999.1:8950835-8953099 GCF_001194135.2 Octopus bimaculoides | reverse complement strand
CCGAGGTCGCTTTGCCTGTCATCCTTTCGGTGTCGATAAATTAAGTACCAGTTACGTACTGGTGTTGATCTAATCGACTGGCCCCTTCCCCACAATTTCGGGCTTTGTTCCCAGAGTAGAAAATCATATCAATATACACCGTTCTCTTTCACTTACGTGGCTATTCTTAACCTCCGATTTCAGGTATTTGGTGCTTTTTAACACGAAATACATCGAAAAGGACATTTTCCTGGCCGAATCCCAAACAAATACGCTCATAAAAAAAGAAGCAAATTCATTATCTGTCCCCTGAACCACGAAGTTGGGAAGTAAACTTCTGACCACGCAGCAATGCCTACGGTTATATGCCTTCTGTTACGTATTCTTTTGCAGGTATAATATTCCAGATCATGCAACAATATTTCTGTTATTCCATACATCACCAAACGCAGCTCTAAAATAAATTATTATTCTGTCCAAACTTCGATTAATTTCATGAAAACAGAAGATATGCAGGTATCTGACGCCATGAAATTATTTTGCAAATGTTTCAGTGAAGTGAGGAAAGACGCAGCCCTGACAGATGCAACTCTTCTGAAATTTGCTGGAAAGAATATAGGAAGACACCATTCATTTTGTGTTATTGTTGATGGCAGCCATACTTCTCTCTCGATACTCCATTATCCTCAAACGTCTTCCTGGTTTTAATTATCGCGACGGAATAGGTTCTGCTAAAAGCATTGAAGTGGAGGTATGTGGCTTAGTGGTTAGTGTGTCAGCATCATGATAATAAGATTGTGGTTTCGATTCCTGGACCGGGCGACGCGTTGCGTTCTTGAGCAAAACACTTCATTTCACGTTGCTCCAGTCCACTCAGCCGGCAAAAATGAGTAACTCTGCGATGGACTGGGGAACACATACGCCATTGAAACCGGGAAGCCGGGCCCATGAGCCTGGTGAGGCTTTAAAAGGGCGCATTTATTTATTTATTTGTGGAGGCGTAATGGCCCGGTTGTTAGGGCAGCGGAGGATTGCGGTTTCGATTCCCAGACCGGGCGTTGTGTGTATTTCTTGAGCAAAAACACCTAAAGTTCCACGAGGCTCCGGCGGTGGGTGGGGGGGAGGTGACCCATGTTGTACTCTCACACTTTCTTCCTGCTTCTTGAGTAAAGCTGCGATGGACTGGCGTCCCATCTAGCTGGGGAACACATACGCCATTGAAACCGAGAAACTGGGCCCATGAGCCTGGCTAGGCTTTAAAACGGCGCATAAATAAAAAAAATAAATAAAAAGCATTGAAGTGCAACTTGATGTACATACATTAGCCGATCCATCAATAAATTTCGCAAGAAATGGGGGTAGATTTAGTTACTATTTCTAGTTGTTCAAGTGACCATATAAAGATGACATCGAGTCAGGTAGTGATTATATAATACGTGATAGAGAGAGAGAGAAGATGGAGTCTAGTTTTAAACACAGCCAGTATATGTTGGCAGGTGCGAAATTGATCATTAGTATCGTCACCCACAGATATTCAGATACCTATAAATGCTTCTTATAACGGCAGTTGTCAATGGTAGAGCGTATTGTATGTGAAGGAGTGGAAACAATAAACATTGTGACTACATTTATCACACAGCCATACGCGCTCATACGCACACATAAACACTCCACACACACACATGCATATACACGTATATTCGTACATATACATATATAAACCTATATAGATACATATGTGTGCGTATACATATCCTGTATAAATAAACACACACACACACACACACACACACACACACACACACACACACACACACATACATATATATATATATATAGCCATACAGGAGATTGATGTCTACATGTGAAAGAATCCAAGATAATTATAAGCTTAATAAATATCAGGTCGTCCAATTCTATTACGATACAGATTGCATTGCTGGAATTGAAATCGGATCTATGTGTTTCTGATCATTTGAGTAAACACAGTTATTCAAATCAACTGAATTTAAACTACTTGAAATTAAATTGATTGTGTAATGACAATTATGCTATTATGCATTTGATGTTGGTTATCTTTATGAAACAGCTATTGATCACAAAATATGACGTATATATGAAATTTAGATATCTCAGCAGTATATCAAATATATAGTCATCCAAATAAAGAGAGATAGAGAGAGAGACATCGATAAGCACGCTCTGTAACCGTGTTTACAAGGGAATTTTGATAAAAAGGAATAAAAAACAGTTCACAATTACAGATATATATATATATATATATA
>NC_068999.1:8949677-8950407 GCF_001194135.2 Octopus bimaculoides | reverse complement strand
TATATATATAGATAGATAGATAGATAGATAGATAGATAGATAGATAGATAGTGACATTCAGTTTGATCAAACATCTGTTACCTTCGCCAGATATTTACTTCAAAACTCTGTGTGCACCCCACTAAAATAGCTGGTGACGTTACTTGTTTACTATCGAAATATTAAATATTTGTGTATAGATCAAACCGCTTCGAGAGTGAAATCGTGCATTATACAACTCGGGATATTACTCACCTAATTATTATTCGTTGTATAGGATAGCACACGAGAAAGTGAGTCCCGGTTCCGTAACACGGTTCCAGTACAGGAATAAATTGACACACACGAAAAGAACCCAGCCTTTCGCTTGCTGGTGTCGTTGTCTTATTTCGATCGTTTGCAACAGCTATTCAGAAGCCATGCTCAGTAACTACTACTACTACTACTACTACTACGACTACTACTACTACTACTACTACTACTGCTGCTGCTGCTGCTGCTACTGCTACTGCTGCTGCCCCTACTACTACTGCTGCTACTAGTGTGCGTTAGGCGTGATAATGAAATGAGGAATTAAACTGCTATAAAAATGTGCTTGGTGGTCGGGAGGTAAGAAAAATGCCGGATATTTCTTGTCTGTCAACCCTGTTGGGTGACCTCACCATCGATCATCAGATTTGACAGACCGCTACTACGCCTCCAGCTTTCATGTCGTCTCTTTCCATCTCATCTCTCTTCTCCAACTCATCTC
>NC_068999.1:8948411-8948828 GCF_001194135.2 Octopus bimaculoides | reverse complement strand
AGATAGATAGATAGATAGATAGATAGATAGATAGATAGATAGATAGATAGATAGATAGATAAATAGTAGATAGATGGATACATACATACATAATAAAAACATAGAAATATACATCATAAAATGTGTGAGTGTGCGTCGAAATAAGTATGCGTGTATATATTATTATAAGTCATTTATATATATATATATATGTATGTATGTATGTATGTATGTATGTATGTATGTATATGTGTGTGTATGTATGTATATCATATGTTATATTAATATTGTATTGTATTGTATTATATTATATGACGTATGTATAAACGATGTCAGTACTAGGTAGCTCATTTCTACTTTGAAACCACAGCCAATAACAGGGCTAATAACACCATTATTGCCGCAGCGATAACTGTAAATACAACAACAACAATAATA
>NC_068999.1:8945669-8947312 GCF_001194135.2 Octopus bimaculoides | reverse complement strand
TTTTTTTTAAAATCTGGTACTTATTCAAGTATTTCTCTTTGTCGAACAGTTATGTTATGGGACGTAAACACACCAACACCACTCATCGGGTGATAGTGGGGGACAAACACAGACAAAAAGACACACACATATATACACACACAAACACACAAACACACACACACACACACACACACACACTCATATATATAATATTTATATACGACGGGCTTCTTTCAGTTTCCCCTCGACCAACTCCACTCACACTGTTTTGTTCGGACTGAGGTCATAGTTGAAGACACTTGAACAAAATGCCATGTATTGGGACTAAGTCCACTACCATGTGGTTGGGAAGCATGCTTTTTACGACACAGTAGATTCCCCCGTCCTTTTTGGGGGGTTAAACAGCGAATATTATAGTCTTACATGTCCCCGAAAATCAAACAACATACCCAAGACTTTCCCATTAGAGTTTCCTATCTTCGGTTAGTATCTTCACCACAGACTAGAATCCATTCCAACTCGGTAGGTAAGTTTGTAGTTGGGTACCAAATCAGAAATTTCTCGCAATATATACATCCATGCATACCTACGTAACTTAACATAAAGCTGAAGATCAGCACAAATGGAGAATGCCTACGTTGAACTATTGAGGAATCTACAACTACTCTATCCAGATAATAAATTCAGATATATAACTCTAATTATTGGGACACTGGGATACGTAACATATTATCTAAGCAGCAATCTTGAGAAATTAGGCTTCCCAAAACCAGAAAAGATAAAGCTGATTCGAAGACTACCGATCCAAACCATCACTGGAATTCTAAAAATCTGTAAATCTTTCCAGAAGTTTATCATTTAAGTATATATGAGCATGTTTAGACATGTAGCTATAGGCATGAGAATACATACATAAAGCAAAACATACAAATCTACATACATACATACATACATACATACATACATACATACATACAAAAATACCCCATCGATGCTGTTGAAATTTCAGTGAAGTAATCTTGGATCTAGATTAGAAACCGGCTCTTTCTCTATTGACATACATACATACATATATACATTCATGTGTGAGTGTGTGTGTGTACAAGCGTATATGTGTGTGTTTGTATATATGTAAGTGCTCTGTAGCTCTTTCAACTATCTCTTCTCTTTTTGTCTCACTAGTTCTTATTCGTTCCCAATTTCCATCCAGTCTTCTCCTTTCTTTAGTTTCAACACTTCAACCAATACCGCCATCATGCACACTGTGCCATTTTCTCGTAAACTCCCGGCTTCAGCCTCCCACTCTCTTTACTTAAATCTCGCCCTTCCCCCACCTTTTTCCTCTTCTACTTCCTTCCCTCCTCACTTTCTCCCCGTTCTCTCTCTCCCTCTTGCTCTCTCCCTCTCTCTTTCTGTACGCACAGTTCTTGTCGGCATATAGATTTAAATCATCACACGCCACTGTCACTAATGGCCAATCTGAAACCATTTGTCATTCTACGACGTGACTCCTGTGTCTTGGAACGACGAGAGAGAGAGAGAGAGAGAGAGAGAGAGAGAGAGAGACCAACTAACAGACAGACAGAGACAGACAGAGAGGGGAGGAGGAGGAGGAGGAGGAGGAGGAAGAGATGGAGGTCGAGGCAAAGAGAGATAGGGAG
>NC_068999.1:8943337-8945321 GCF_001194135.2 Octopus bimaculoides | reverse complement strand
TATATACATGTATGTATGTAACACACAACGCAAGCCGCACGCGTCTACCAGCCATCCAGAACTAGCGAATAAATCTCTCGTTTGTTGTTGTTACTCTGCTCTTTCAGTTGTTCAATTATAGTTGATTTGTTCAACTTGTAACAAAATTTATTTCATTGTCCACACATTTAACCTTGCAACCCCTATTTTTACAACATTTCAAGCAAATTTTATCATCTTTCATATTTTTTTTTTTAATTTCTTTTCTTGTTTTTCAGTCCCTTATCTCTCATTTTTATTTCTCACTCATCGTCTTTTACGCTTTTTTTTTCTAACTTGCTTTCGTTCCTTCTTTCTTTCTCTCTTTCATTCTTTCTTTCTTTCTTCCGTATTTGCTTCATTTCTCTCTCTCTTTTTTGTGAGCTTGTGTGTGGTTTTTTTCCTTTCTTTTTTACTCTCTAGTCGTTCGTTTCGTTATTTCTTTTAATCATTCTTTTACTCGAGGTTGAGAAACAGAGAGAGAGAAACAGACGGACAGACAGACAGGCTGATTGATAGACACAGAGGAACATAGAGAGACATAGTCACAGGCAGATCAACAGACAGAAAGGAAGATAGAAAGGAGGAGATATGAGAACATATAGAGACTGATCGAGAGATAGCTAGGGACGGAGAGAGGGGGGAAAGACAGAGAAAGATAGGTAGATCGTTTTTACTCTGTTAATATTGGGATATACTAATGTACAGTTTATCAAGAATACGGTGTTGTGATTGGCTGATATTGTCATGTCTAACTCCCTACCTACCTACTTATCTATCAATCTATCTATCTATCTATCAATCTATCTATCTATCTAATATGAGGTGGGCGTTAATGTTACATTGCCGAAAAAGAAAACTGAACCTTATATTCAAGGTAAAAAAAAAAAAGTATGAATATGTAACTGTACTCTGGTCGGAATTTCAGAAAAATAACGAACTTAGAAGGATACGATTGGGCACAGCTTTTTGAGCTCTGCAGTTATGGCGCGGCGGACTGGACTGTGAGCCTGTGTTGGCGACAGTAAATTCTGGAGCTGGATGCAAACACGCACATGCAGAAACACACACACATACGTACACACACACGCAAACCTACACTCGCGTGCACCTACACGCATGCGTACGTAAAATATACATAGACAGATTGAAAGATTGAGAGAGAGAGAGAGAGAGAAAGGAACTAATTTGTTAAATGAACACAATTGACATAAACCTTTCCCTTTCCTCATACTCAGAGAGAAATATGCTTATATACGTAGATAACGAGAGACAGAGAAAGAGAGAGAAAGAAGCGAACATTAAAACGACTGATGTCAAATAAGTCAGCGGTGATTCAGTGACGTCTAATCAGCTGCGCCAAAATGGCCGTGCCAAAACGTCTCATAGGCTAATGTAGTCGTCTAATAACCAAATGTAGAAAATTTGGTGATGAGTCGATGTGGTGGATTATGCTAATATCACATTAGGTTGGGCCTAGTGTGAAGAACTGCAATAGCTTGAAATCTGCAAAGACACCGTGTTTGATGAGGAAGGAAAGGAAAAGCCAAAGCAAATCAAACAAAAAATTCGATAAAATAAAGCTTGAAAGTTATCAGAACTTGTCAGAGCAAGAAGGAAATGGCTGCTTGAATAAGATATCGAGCTACTTGTTCATGGGTCTCCAGTTCAACTAGCTTGTTAGAACAGTTAAAAAGAATTTATAGAAAAAGGTCAGTCACTTCTGATCAACAATTGATGAATATTTTAGGTCAACTAAAGTCAATCAATCAACTTTCTTTATCGCACGAATGTGTGGGTTGTAGAATTATTCAGCGGTTATTCATATTTTCGTGTAAAAAAAAATAAAATAAAATAAAGCCTATCGCTAGCAAGTAATATGTATGTGTGTGTATATATATATTATATATTTTTATATACGTATACACACACACACACGCACACACACACACACACACACACACAC
>NC_068999.1:8939956-8941145 GCF_001194135.2 Octopus bimaculoides | reverse complement strand
GATGACGATGACGATGATATAGGGTGTAGGTATCGTTGGTGCTGACGGTGGTGTTGAGAATGATGAAGACGATGAGGATGATGATGATGATAACAATGAAGGTGGTGGTGATGGCGAAGTTGGTTACGGATGATGATGATGATGCTGATGACGACGACGACGATGATGATAATGATGATGATGTTGTTGATGCTAATGATGACGATGATGACGAGGAGGAGGACGCCGACGACGACCACGGTGATGAAGATGATGATAGTGATGACGAGAACGATGAATACGACAATGATCATAACCATGACCATCGTCATCATCATCATCACCACCATCATCATCATCATCATCATTATCATCATGAGGATCACGATGATCAGGATGAGGAGGAGGAAGAAGAGGAGGAAGACGAGGGAGAGAGAATGACAAGTGTCTAAGTCAACAACAACAAAATAACAAATAAAACCCGTTAGTCTCTATTGTTTCTTCCTTATTTTCTTCCTCACTTCCTCATTTACCTCGTTTTCTTTTCTTTTCCTTTTTAAACTTCCACCATATTTTCATATATTTCTTCCCATTTTTTTTTCCTTCGCATTATTTCTTTATGTTAACTATTTCTTCAGCTACTAAATATTTTATTTATTATATTTTTATAGTATTTAATTTTTTTTTTCTTACATTTATTCTCGTTTCGCTTCCTTTCCGACTTTCTTTTCCATTTTTGTCTCTGCTCTAGTCACTTCCTTGTCTTTCATTCGTTGTATTCATTCCCTGTTTTCGCTTGAAGGTTAACATATTTACCTGAACTTCCTTCCCTTTCATTTGTTCCTTCGTTTCCCTGCCGGTCAGCTTTATCTACAATCTTCTCCATCCTTCCACCTATTTCTTACTACCACTACTACAACCACTAACAGCAACAACGAAGGAATCAACGCCACAGCCGCCGCCGCAGCCGCCGCCACTGTCACCGCCGACATCAGCGTATTCTTTCTCGAGTGCATAAAGAGGTCGGAAAGACGCGGAAAGATACGGAAAGTGTAAGAAGCGAAAAGAAAGCGAGTAAGGAACAAAACAAAAAAGAAAAAAAACAAAAAAAACTGAGACGAAACTAAATTGAAGTTGAAGTGAAAAGAAAATTTAAGTGAAGAAGAAAGAAAGAATTTGCAAGAGCCACGTCATAGTGAGAAAGAGGCTG
>NC_068999.1:8934178-8937665 GCF_001194135.2 Octopus bimaculoides | reverse complement strand
ATATATATATATATATATATATATATACATACATACATAAAATGTTTAAAATAACCCGACAAAAAGTAAATGAAAATTATAAATAATAATAAAAACATACGCAAAAATGAAACGAAAAAATACACTTAAAGCATCTTTGCATATTAAAAGCATCTTAACAATATTGCATTTTTTTACACTCGACACTCAATCCTCTTTAGCTCTCGCCCCCTGTCTCCCGATGTTTCTACTTCTTTCTCTTCTTCTTCTTCTTCTACTGCATCATCAGCTTCAGCATCCTCATCATCATTATCAATATGGCTGTCTTTCCTCTTCAAGTTCTTCTTCTTCCTCTACATTCTCAACTCTCGTCATCGTATTCATGTTCTTGTAAAATATCTTCGTTTATGTTTCTGTTTTTTTTTCCTCCTCAGTACACGGATACACACACACGCGCGCATAAACACACACATACGTACACACAAGCATACACACTAACGTGCAGTCGTAAAAACAAACGCAACACTTTATACACATACAGTGATACAAGCGTTCGCCAACACATATACAGACTACACATATGCATATACGTACGTACACATGAGTATGTGCGTGTGTATGGGTATGTGTGTGTGGGTACATATGCATACATACCTACATACATTCATACATATATACATGCATACATACATGGATGTGTACAGTCGGGCAAACATACACCCACTCGTATATATGTGTATATATGTGTATATATGAGTATGTGTGTATATACTTAACTCTCTATATTTGTACGTGTACATCTTCAAGAATTTATCTGTTTCCAAGTGTACGTTTCACACGCACATACATACATACACGCAAACACATAAGCAAAACTAATTTGCGTGTGTAAATCTATCAATATATATGTGTGTGTGTGTGTGTGTGTACGTGTGTTTGTGTGTGTATATACACACAAATTAATATATGTGTGTGTTTAAGCATAAAAACTAAATGCATTAATGTATTTTTGTACACAAGCTCACATAACACACACAAATGCTAGCATACACACACAAAACCGCACACGCACTCGCATATATATATATATATAAACGTATATATGTGTGTGTGTATGTGTGTGTGTGTGCGTATGTGTTTGTACATGTATGTATGTATGTATGTATGTATATGTATATATATATATATATGCGTGTGTTTGTACATGTATGTATATAAGTGTGTGTATGTATGTATGTATGTATGTATGTATTTATGTATATGTATCTATCTTCAACTGTTTAAAGAGACATTTTTTTTTTAATGAACTTAAAAATAAATCGTAAAATTACGAGAAATATTCTCTCCATATTTCCTGTATTTCTATCACATGAAAATCATTTCAAATTTTATGAGAACCATCTAAGTACGTGTACATGTACGTGTAGATTAAATTATTTCAGGCTTATGTGTGAGCGCGCCGCAGTTAATGTTTCGCATATCCAGAATCATATTTGTGTCGTAGAAACATATTCAGTTTTGTCTTTTCGTGAGGCTTTCAGTGTATGGTGTAAGAATTTCCTAAGATATTTCCACTTCTATGTGCGTTTCAATGAATGCAGGTTCGTACGTATGTGTATGTGTGTGTTTAATTATTAGTGTATATATATATATATATGTGAGAACTGTAGAGGAATACTGTGTTAGCTTCTGGGGGCGGGTTGTCGTGCGTGCATGTGTGCATGTTCGTTTGTGTGTTTGCGTTACGCACCTGTGTGATCTGAGAGATGCATGAATTTAAGTTTACATGCGTAACTTTAGAAGCATTTGTTGTTCCCAGAACTTCATATTCGATCATGCGCAGACGCGCTATCACTTACATACGTCATAATAATCACACATACATATTTGTGTG
Organism: Octopus bimaculoides; assembly: GCF_001194135.2. Lineage (NCBI taxonomy): Eukaryota > Metazoa > Mollusca > Cephalopoda > Octopoda > Octopodidae > Octopus > Octopus bimaculoides. The sequence continues at coordinate 8,935,792 of NC_068999.1, read as the reverse complement.
TATGTGTGTTTATATGTATATGCGTGTGTGTGTGTCTGCTAATGTTTTTTTTTGTACAGTTCCTATATGCGTAGGGATATTATCCTACCCACCAATATAATATATACATATTTAGACATAGACATATATGTGTGTGAGTGTGTGTGTGTGTTTAGAGATAGGTAGATAGATAGATAGACAGACAGATAGATAGATAGATAGATAGATAGATAGATAGATAGATAGATAGATAGATAGATAGATAGATAGATAGACGAGTAAGCTTTTTGTCAGAGATATTAAGAAAACTCCGACTATCATAGCTCTATGTCCATTTAAACAAAGATCAACTGGTGTGAGAAATTTCTACGTTAATAATTTAAAATTATCTCTCCTTTATGTTGCAAATTTCAAAGATTTTCTTCATCTTTCGCGGTTTTTCGCTTTCTTAGAGAGAAAATTTTGTGAAATCAAAAACCTTTTATTACAGAATATCGTGTTACACAGTAAAGCGCCGTACTCCAAAGCGATTCAAAGGGTAGCGTAATCCAACGGTAGAGTAATCCGGTGTAAGGAAATCCAAGAATTAGATACTCCAAAGCGTTGGTAGGAAGCACGTGGAAGATCCGTGAGGGTGCGATAATTGTCAAATAGAGAAACCAAATAACAACACAACAGAACACAAAAATACGTAGACATGGACTGTTGTAGGTTGACGCTCAGTAAAGGCTGGAAAATGTGTGGATGTATAACGTTTCGACGATGACTCTTCGTCAGAAAAAGTAGAATGGAATTACCCGGAGAAGAAACAGGTTATACGTTATAAAGGAAACGCTATAAACCTACTCCATTTTCCACCATAACTCTACGTGAAACTAATACATTGTTTACTCTTTTTTTCTTTTACCCTTTTACTTGTTTCAGTCATTTTGACTGTGGCCATGCTGGAGCACCGCCTTTAGTCGAGCAAATCGACGCCAGCACTTATTCTTTGTAAGCCTAGTACTTATTCTATCGGTCTCTTTCGCCGAACCGCTAAGTTACAGGGATGTAAACACACCCCCATCGGTTGTCAAGCGATGTTGAGAAGACAAACACAGACACACAAACATATACACAAACACAGACACACAAACATATACACAAACACACACACATATATAACGACAGGATTCTTTCAGTTTCCGTCTACCAAATCCACTCACAAGGCTTTGGTCGGGCCGAGGCTATAGTAGAAGACACTTGCCCAAGGTGCCACGCAGTGGGACTGAACCCGGAACCATGTGGTTGGTAAGCGAGCTACTTACTACACAGCCACGTCATATTCGATTTGCCTTATATATATATATATGTGTGTGTGTGTACGTGTATATTTGTGTTTGTGTGCGCGCGCGTGTATGTGTGTAGGTTTCTAAGTGTGCAGCTATGTGTGCATGTATACGTGTAGTTATATCCGTAGATGCATACAGATGTGAGCATGTGTAGTGTGCATATATGCTCTTAGTTAATGAAACCCTTCGAGCTCAGTTTTAATTTAAAATAATTACACACACACATCCACATATACATACGTGTTTCTCTGTGTGTGTGTACCTTTGTATGTGTACAAATATTTATGTATATATATATATATAT
>NC_068999.1:8931348-8933291 GCF_001194135.2 Octopus bimaculoides | reverse complement strand
CATATATATATTGCAAAATCTTAGCAAAATCTTTGCAAAAATGGATATTATTTGCACAATGTAAACATGAGATAAATTGTGTCTCCACTGATATAGAAATGTATCTGAAACTGTGTACGTGCATGTTCTTATGGAAAACACACACACATACACACATACATACGTTCTCACACACACACGTTCCTTTTTATGCCGAGTTATAAAACCGATGTATCATACTTTTATAACAAGAGATATGAATGTGACGTCGAAGTTTCGGTTTGCTCGCCTTCATTGGACTCTCCGCCACCTAACAATATTTTAGTTACTCAACTTCCAATATAACCAGACTTAATCTACATGTGCAGAACAAAACCAAATTTAGCTCTTTGGAGTAACTAAAATGTGTAGTAGTTGAGTCGTAACGAGATCGATATGTTTTCTTGCACCTTACATTTAAATTACAAATGAATTTTACAATTTAGAGTGTGTCCAGCGCCAATTCCAAGAGAGCCTGTGTTTCTATGTGTGAGTTTGTGTCTATGTGTGATTATGCGCGTAAGTATCATAAGGCAACAGAGTTAAATATCTGCTGTGCGTAATTTCTCGAAAATGTACCTAATCTTTGTATGTAATATTCTGTCTCCGCAACATAATTCGTTGGTTGGTGGGATTTGCTATAAAACTAGGAGCGATCTGAAATGCGCGATCCTGTTACTAATACGTGTTGAAACCGCTATGAACTTCAGTCATCAGCTGATGAAGGGATTTAAGTATCCATTTTTATACCTTCCCTTTACCTGTGCGTCTCACCACTTTACCGTGTCTAATTTTTCTTATATTTGACTAGTATTTTAACATTGGTTTGTCACCCATATTAATATGACGACTTTAAGAAAATAATAATAATAATAATAATAATAATAATAATAATAATAATAATAATAATAATAATAATAATGTTAATGGACGAAGAGGGGAAAGCAAAAATCCTCTGGGACTTTGACTTCCAGGCAGGCAAGGTATTAGAGCAACCTTTAGTAACTTTTAGGAAGGACAAACAAGAGTGCCTGATAATCGACATGGCAATCTTAGGAGATCAATATATTATCATGAAAGAAAGAGAAAAATTTGATAAATTTGGAGTTCTGAGAACTGAGATTGCCAAGATGTGGCAGCTACGATAGTCAAGCACAAAGTTTGTCCCTGTTTTTATCGGATCATTGGGTTTAATTCCACCCGAGCTGAAGAAACATCTGGAAAATTTAGAAATGCGCTACAATCTAGGTGTATTGCAAAAATCAGCATTCCTTGGAACTGCACGCATATTGTGTAAAGTACTGTCACTCTGAGGTCCTTGTTGGGACTTGACAAACAGTACGAACCTCCGATAGACACAATATCTTCAACAACATCACGATACTGGATACTGAGCGACGGATTTAACAATAATAATAATAACAACAATGAGAAGAAATAGCGCGATATTGTTGTCAACAGAGCAACATGATGCGTATTGAAGATGTTTAAAGTACCTGGAGGTGAGATGAGTTGTACTAAAACTCCTGAATCGCTAAAAGAAGAAAAAAAAGAAACTGGAAGTGTGACATGAAACACAGAACATTTACCATTCCTTCTATCTTAATTCTCGACGATCTTACTACATCCCCTCCCACTCCACCATCATCACATCCACTTCTTATTCCTTCCAAATATATCTTAGGTCTGTCAGAAAATGTGGCGACAATATCTTAGTTAAGAAACTCCAGCGAAGCCTACCAAATTTGTCTGCCTTTTTTGCTTTATTTATTTATATTTTTGGTGCGGATTTTATTGAATGCTTTTTTTTTATTCAATTTTTATTTGGTTGTTTACTTGTTATACGTTGGCATTTGTATGTATGTAAACGTAGCTATGTATATTTCCGCTTGAGCACCTAATAGAAATATATATATATATATATA
>NC_068999.1:8929218-8930086 GCF_001194135.2 Octopus bimaculoides | reverse complement strand
ATATATATATGTATATATGTGTGTAGGTAAGCATATGCGTACATATGTAAATATACACAGATATACATGCATATATATATTATATATGCTTACACACACACATATGTGTGTCTCTCACTGTTTGTATTTGTATATATATATATATATATATACATATATATGTATGTGTGTATATACATATACGAATATATATACACATATATATATATATGTATATGCATATATGTATATATATACATGTATGTGTGTATATGTATGTATATATATATTATATATATGCACACACACACACACACCAAGTTTATTCAATGTGAGAAAAGGACAACTTCAAGAAAAGAACTAACTAGTTCTACTTCCTTTTTAATATCGTTACTATTGATTTTGTTGTTATTGTTGTTGTTGTTATAATTACTATTCTTCCTGATGATGCTATTGTTGTGGCACCCCTTGGTCTTGTTGTTATTGTTATTGTTGTTGTTGTTGTTGTTGTTGTTGTTCGGTTGTAGTAATACGCTTGATTAAAAGTGCGTGACAAATGTTTTAATTATGTATTGCACAGACGAGGAATGTAAAAAAAAAGAAAAAAGTATTTAAAAACGCAACACCTTCAGCAGAAGCAGCAGCACGAGTATCAGCCAGCACCGGCAGCAGTTTCAGCAGCAACGACGACCGCAACAAAGTACAACTAGGAAATAACATTAACAAAATGACTACCAATACTACTACTACTACTACTACTACTACTACTACTACTACTACTACAACTACTACTACTGCTACTACTACTGCTGCTACCGCTACTATTGCTGCTGCTGCTGCTGCTGCTACTACTGTCATTGATGCTAAGGAAATGAAGATATATATATAT
>NC_068999.1:8926471-8928250 GCF_001194135.2 Octopus bimaculoides | reverse complement strand
TATATATATATATATATATATGTATATATATATATATATATATATAGAGAGAGAGAGAGAGAGAGAGAGAGAGACTTGTATAAATATATGTATATTTTTACAGACATATATATTTCACGACCTCGCAATTGGTAGCCGAATCCTGTAACCATTAAGCCACATGTCTTCACACCCTTACACATACATAAGCATGCACACACACACACATATATATTTTCATATATATTTACAAATATAGGCGCAGGAGTGGCAGTGTAGTAAGTAGCTTGCTTACCAACCACATAGCTCCGGGTTCAGTCCCACTGCATGGTACCTTGGGCAAGCGTATTCTGCTATAACCTCGGGCCGACCAAAGCTTTGTGAGTGGATTTGGTAGACGGAAACTGAAAGAAGCCCGTCGTATATATGTATATATATCTATGTATGTGTGTTTGTGTGTCTGTGTTGGTCCCTCCACTATCGCTTGACAACCGATGCTGGTGTGTTTATGTCCCCGTAACTTAGCGGTTCGGCAAAAAGAGAGCGATAGAATAACTACTAGGCTTACAAAGAATAAATACTGGGGTCGATTTTCTCGACTAAAGGCGGTGCTCCAGCATGGCCGCAGTCAAATGACTGAAACAAGTAAAAGAGTAAAAGAGAGTAAAAGAATATGTATGTGTGTGTGTGTGTGTGTGTGCATATATATATATTTATATATACACACAACAACAACAACAATTGTTTTTGTTGTTCAGGTCCCTGAATAAGGTTTGTTTCCAAAGGTGAATTATTCAAACCCCAAAGAAATCCTTTCAACACATGGCTATGATGCTCCCCCACTACTTCTGCTCATGATCAGAGATGCACATATCGTCAGCGTCCAAGGGATATGCTCAACTGGTTAAGTTCAAACAAACTGACAAGCACATCTGTGTGGTATTGAGCAGAATATTTGCTGCAGCCCATTTTTTATACCAAGGCAAAACAATGTACATGATAGCACTTCCAATTAGTTAAGATCAGAAGCCACGAGAGCCACTTCCTGGTACTGCATCAATGCATTTATTATTATTATTATTATTATTATTATTATTATTATTATTATTGTTATTATTATCATTCTTATTGTTGTAATTGTTATCCTCATTATTATTATCATCATCATCATCATCATCTGTCTGAACTACAAGCATAGCATCATAATAGTCGAATATAAATGTAAGAAAACAGAAGATTTCTTAAATATATGAACTTAGAAAACAAGAAATTGTTGTTACAAATGATTATAGCATTAGTGCCGCTTCAGCTAATGATATTATTTCCAATTTGTATTATCGACAGAAAAATGTTGCCATATAAGTTTAGCATAGCGGTGTATGTAGCATATTATATTTAATAATAGAATCATCTCCTAGGATTACCATTTGATGAGAAAAAGACTTATTTTCTTTTACCATTTCATGACATCATTCGAAATTAGATTCCTTGTTTAGCATGTTTGTTTATAAGTGGTGAGTATATGCAGGTATATAATGTACACGGTACCGTGTAATCGTTATTTTGCGTGTATTACGGCCATGTCTGGACAGTGATTCAGTGACGCATGCGTCGCGCTGTTCGGTAAGAAGTTTGCCTCGCAAACACACGGTTGTAGGTTCGGCCTCACTGCGCGGAACCATCGGCAAGATTTTTTTACTATATCACCAGGCTGACTAAAAGCCTTGTGAATATATTTAGTAGCATGTGTGTGTGTGTGTGTGTGTGTGTGTGTGTGTGTGTGTGTGTGTGTGTGTGTGT
>NC_068999.1:8923852-8925716 GCF_001194135.2 Octopus bimaculoides | reverse complement strand
TAGATATGCAACTATATTCATGAAAATATATGCATAAAGCAAAACATACATATCTACACATATCCATACATACATAGATACATACATACATGCATACATGCGTACATACATATAAAAATAGAAATAAAATTAACAGGTTGATGCTAAAATTCGTATGAAGGAACTCTAGGTTAGAAACCGGCTCTTTATTGTCAGAAATCTTGAAATAAAACTGAACAATGACATTCATACATACATACATACATACATACATACATGCATGCATACATGCACAATACCCTGTTGTTGATGTTGAAATTCCAATGACGGAGCCTTGGATCTAGGTTAGAAACCGATTCTTTCTCTTGTCGCAAGAAATCTTGAAATAAATTAAGTAATTACATGCATACATGCATACATGCACACACACACACACATTCACACACACACACATATAGAGAGAGGGGGAGAGGGAGAGGTAAAGAGAGAGAGAGATACTTCATGGGTAAAGTCTACCATTAGTTTCTTTTCAGCAGAGGTACACCTTAACAATTATCCACTTTGCCACATACACCAACGGCGCTCGTCTCCATCTCAGATGAATACAAAATGGAGGTAAGCATCGATATTCCATGTAGCAGACTTTATAATTGCTAAGGGCGCTCTCGTAACATGAAACCAATGGTAGACTTTGCCCAATAACAAAGAATTTTTATCCACCATTGCGTTGTTGAGCACTCATTCTCCTTGTTTTTTTATATTACCGTGTGTGTATGCGTACATATATATGTATATATATATATATATATATATATATATGTGTGTGTGTGTGTGTGTGTGTGTGTGTGTGTGTGTGTGTGTGTGTGTGTGTGTGTGTGTGTGTGTGTGTGTGTGTGTGTGTGTTGAACTATAGTTTTTATTTTTTTATGTGAGTGTTTTACATTACATGCTCAAAACGAATAGACAATGTGATTGATAAACTTAAAGCTGCCAAAAGTTTGTCAAGTAACCATCAAATATTTACGTCATGTTAAACAAGTTGCTTATATATAATGAATGTGGCAGTAATTATGCTGCTTTATATGTACTCACAGTAGGAGAAATGGCATTGCATAGCTGCGCAGAGACTTACTACAGCTTGTATAATGGCATTCAGTGAAGATAAGAGCCTGTTTATACATTCAACCATCGGAATTCAGAGCAATCTTTCACAGACTGAAGCAAGCATTATCTCCGAATATTGAATTCAAATTTTTCAAGAATAGAGATAATAAAAATCTCTGGTTTCTTAATCCCTCTAAGCTGTAAGGAACCATAAATTATTATCCCGTTGGATTTATCTTCGTTATGAAAATGTTAAACACAACTAGTAAATAAATGCCGTAGCCTTTATCTATTTGTTGGAAGCTGATGTAGGGATATTTACACGCATGCGTACGTGAAAATGCATGTATGTATATCTCTATATGTGCCTGGATGCGTGTGTATGCATATGTATATATATGTGTGCGTGTGTGTGTGTGCGTGGATATGTGTGTGTGTGTGTGTGTATTTGTGTGTTACGTCGCGTAGCCTAGTGGTGCGGGCGTTGCTCTCACGAACGATAGACTGTGGTTTCAATTGCTATAACAGGCTGTGCGTTGGGTTATGTTCTTGAGTAAAACACTGCGTCACACGTTGATCCCCGATCACATCGACACCTGGCACGTGGCACGTGGCACACCTCACAGATATTCGGACAACGTCTATTTTATGGAATTATTTTATTACCCCAGTGTCACTTTGATGGCATGCACTGCTCTCTCACTCAATAATAATAATAATAATAATAATAATAATAATAATAATAATGATAATAATAATGATAATAATAATAACTCGAATG
>NC_068999.1:8922441-8923426 GCF_001194135.2 Octopus bimaculoides | reverse complement strand
TTAATCGACCCGGAAAGGATGAAAGGCAAAGTTGACCTCGGCGGTATTTGAACTCAGACTGTAAAGATGGACGAAATACCGGTAAGCATTTCGCCCGTAAAATTAAATTTATAATTTCGCCCGAAAAATAGTAATATTTATTATTATTATTTTTATTGTAATTATTATCATTATTATTATTATTATTATTATTATTATCATTATGAATTCATTGCTTGGTATAAATAATGTTGTTGTTATCATTATTGTCGTTGTAATAACGAAAACAGCAGCTGCTTTCGGTACGAGTAACAAGCGAGACACTGGGTCGTCGCTATCGCTGTTACCGGTAGTGTTGATGCTGTTTCGATGTCATCGTGTTCTTGCTGCTGTTGTCCTCGGTGCAGTGGCGGCGAGGTGAACAGTTGTGGTGGTGATGATGATGATGGTGGTTTATGGCGGTGTTGACGGTGGTGAAGATGGTTACGACGGCGCTGGTACTACTGCTCGTTTCCGCGGGTCCCAATTATTTTTACGATCCTTACTTAACCGATGTTAACAATGCATAATGAGCAGCAGGTGTGTTAGCGAAACCGCAAGCATCTAACACGGATTCTTGACCTGTCCTTCACGGATAATAGATTGTGAAGTTTATGTCACATGCTGCTCAATTGTCACCTTCCCTGCATCATTAGCCTTCCATTCTTGCTCACTCTTCATTCTTCCCCTCTCTCTATCCTCTCACTTTACTTCCCCCTCTCTCTCCCTCCCCCTCTCCCCCCTCTCTCTCTCTCGTACTATTGCAGTCTTGAGCGTGCTATTTCATCATTAGCACCCATCTTGTTCTTCTTTGTTCTACCATTTCTTTCTCATCATTATCTTCTCTCTCACTATTTCTTTTTCTTTCTTTCTCTCTTTCTTTGCATTTCTATCTCTCTCTTACTATCTTTCTTTCTCTCTCTTTCTTTGCCTTCTCTCTCTCTCTCTCTCTCTCTCTCTCTCTTTA
>NC_068999.1:8920296-8922431 GCF_001194135.2 Octopus bimaculoides | reverse complement strand
CTCTCTCTCTCTCTCTCTCTCTCTCTCTCTCTCTCTCTCTTTATTTTCTAGCCTTCATCATTATTCATCGCCCTCCCTCTCTAGATTTTCTCTTTCTTTCTACCTTTCTCTCTTTCTTTCTACCTTTCTCTTTCTTTCTTTCTTTCTTCTCGCTTTCACTACTTTACCGTTAGTCCCTCTTTTCTCTTTTTCCTTCATTATTTCTTTCATTCATTATTTCACAAGTTCAGGATGGTGGATTAGCAGAGTCGTTTGAGCATCAGTCAAAAATACGTTACTTCAGCCATTAGTTATTCAGAGCCCTAAGTTCAAATCCCACCAAATTTGATTTTGCATTTATTCTCTCCGAATCGATATTAATCGACTAATTTTTCCCAAACACATTTCTGACCTGGTGACAACTTTACAATGATTTTCTCTGAGGTGTGGTTTTGCATAATCGTTACAAAATTTTGTTCCGTGTTTTTCCCCTTTGTTCAATTTCAGCTGAAGACAACATAATATTTAATCCTTCCAAAGGTGAGGAGGTCGATAAAATAAATTCCGGTCACGGAACAATAGTTCCCTCCGTACTTAAAAATTTCCGGTTTCGGTTACGTTCTTTTGTTACAGTTTTTTCCCCTTTGTTCAACCGCAGTTGAGGTCAACATAATATTTAATCCTTCCAGAGGTGAGAAGGTCGATAAAATAAATCCCAGTTTCGGAACAGGGGTCATATAATCCATAGTTCCCTCCTTACTTAAAATGTCATTTTCTTGCTTTTTCGTCACATCATTAACCTCCATCCAGTCTCGTATTTCCTTTACTTTCATACTTTCCCACCATTGTTTCTTCTCTCTTATTTCCTTTCCTGCTTTCCTTAATTTACATTCTTCCCACGTAAATCGTTTAATATTAATTAGTTTCTTCTCGTTATATTTTCTTCCAACTCGTTTAAAACGGCGGAACTCGAAACAGATAAAGCTATAACTTAACTAATAACATGTAAATATCTATTATGTAAAACACAGCTTCGATAGAGAAAGCTGAAAGATGCCCGTGAGACTAACACACGTCATCTGTAAGTATGAAAGAGCAACGTTCGCATATTCCTATCGAAAGGGTTTCTTTTTTCTTACTTAGCCCGATACATATTTCCACGCAATTATCTATAGCTTTATCTACTTCGAACGCCACCGTTAAGAACGAAATATTTCATGTCTGTCGGAGTTTCTATATTCTTGTGTCATTCTTTTTTTTTTATTTCGTTATTCTTCATTTTCATTTCTTTCAGTCTGTCTTATTTCTTCCATCGTTCCTCCGCTATATTCCTCCGTTTGTTTCCTAATTTCATTAATTCTTCTTTTTTTTTTACATCAATTCTTAACAGATAGATACAGTTAAAGCAAATCTCTCAATATTGCTAGGGGAAATACCTCAGGCAAGTATTCACCTTGTTAAATGCAGATACGGCAGTGTTATGCACATGCTGTATAGAGCTTTGCAAAAAAAAAAAATGTCGATCAATTGTGATTATCGTAACAATTAACATATAAACACGCCCCACGGGGATGTTTAAACTGTAAAAACAACAACCATTGGAAAGAAATTCAAAGAAGCCAATACATCGGAATTTTTGGAAAATATGCACGTTGCAGGAAGGAGTGAATCGATTTATCTTTTGATTTTGTCGGCAGGAAAAGGCAGTGTTCAACATCGATTTACAGTTTAAAAGGCACCTGAGATTGATAAGGAAATAGGAAGTTTCCTCAAAATTACAGGTTTGGCCTGAAGCTTACAATAGAGTCGACTCCTATATATATATATGTGTGTGTGTGACATATTGTATGATTATAAACAGTGCATATTTTAGCCATTTCTCCGCAGACTGCAAAAAAATAATGATGCGCGAACTTAATCGATTTCGGAACCTTATTGGGTTCTCATCAGAAGTGTCTACAACATTGGTACAGTCTCCAAAGAAACGAGCAGCCAAGTTGTGTATACACTCAACAAAAGCAGCAGTTACTCTCTGAAGGAAGTTGTTTAATACTCTATAAATACCAGTGGCCTGTCTATGGGAATATATATATAAATATATATATATATATATATAAATATATATATATATATAAATATATATATATATATATATA
>NC_068999.1:8919349-8920065 GCF_001194135.2 Octopus bimaculoides | reverse complement strand
TATATATGCATATATCAAAATAAGCAACAAGGATATTCAAGGTTATTGCAGTACGAACGTTTCATGCGACTCCATTTATTTAAGTAATGCGAGCATTATATTAAATGTAAAATGCAGAGCGATCTTCAGCTGCACAAAGATACAGAAAATTTACTGAAATTCCATTTCAGTAGGACATTTTACTGTTGTAACTACATTTAAACAATCCTCTTGGATATTTTGTGTTGTATCCGTTATTGCACTACGGCCATGTTGCTGCAGTGCTTTGAATTCTTTAGTTGAACAAATCTGCCCCAATATTTTTTGGGGGTGTGATATTTACTCCATAAACATATGTATTACGTGTGTGTTTGTGTGTGTGAGTATGGATGTATGTATATATATATGAACCAGTTCCAAGTGCGTACATGTGTATAACACACAAGCATATTTACACACACATACCTAGATAGTATATGTGTATATATGTATATATGTATAGCCTGTAATTGTAGAGACACACACATACACACATACACACAAACATTTCAACTTTCGTAACTAATATATACATCATATATATGTAAACATATAAATATATATGTGTCGGTGTGTATCTTTGTGGGTGCGTTTATGTGCGTGTATGTCATTGTGTGCATACACACACATACACGAAGACAGACATCCAGATACATACATACATATATATATTTATATATATATATATATATATATAT
>NC_068999.1:8917785-8918752 GCF_001194135.2 Octopus bimaculoides | reverse complement strand
GCCCTTCGTCGCCATTAATTTTGTTGTTACTTCTGCTGCAGTCGTCGCTGTTGTTGTTGTTGTTGTTGTTGTTGTTGTTGTTATTAAGTGTGTGTGTATGTAATATTATTTTTTTTTACTGATAATTTTTCTTTTTGCCCTTCTTGCGTATTTCTCATCATTCATCTCGCATTACTGTTGCTGCTGCTGCTACTAGCACCACCACTACTACTACTACTACTACAACAATAATAATAATAACGTTAATGGTGGTCATGATTATAATAGTAGTAATAGTCGTATTAATAATAATAATAATGGTTATGAAGATTAATAATAAAAAAACAAAAATAATAATAATAATAATAATAATAATAATAATAATAATAATAATAATAATAATAATAGTGGTGCTGCTGCTGTTGCCGTCGTCGCTGTTACTGCTAATCCATCAACGATTTCAACTATGATTACCAATACTTTTTGTACTACGAAGAGGACGAACAATACTAAAAACTTTGATATTGGTTTGGTGATAAAAGCTATGATGATGACGATGACGATGATGACGATGATGACGACGTCGACAACTGCGATTACACCGTTGACGACGACACGGCAGTGATGACCCCGGCGGCACTTGAACTCAGAACGTAAAGACAGACGAAATACCGCCAAGCATTTCGCCTGCGTGCTAACAAGTTTTTTGCACTCTAGCCACAAGGCCCGATATTTGGGGTGGGGTATGGCCCGTCGATTAGATCGACCCCAGTACGCATCTAGTACTTAATTTATCGACTCCGAAACGATGAAAGGCAAAGTCAACTTCACCGGAATTTGAACTCAGAACGTAGCGACGGGCGAAAAACCGCAAAGCACTTCGTCCAGTGTGCGAACGATTCTGCCAGCTCGCCGCCTTTGAGGCGTTACACAATGTCATCACGAGAGCATTGAGTGTGTTATGCTTTTGCTTTGTGTGTGTGTGTGT
>NC_068999.1:8916900-8917775 GCF_001194135.2 Octopus bimaculoides | reverse complement strand
CATCTGAAAAGCTAGGCATCAACGAAAAAGAAGAATACATTAAACAATGTAAACTACGAAAATATATGGGTTCGTCACGGATGGAAAGGTTTCGGTTATATGTCCCGCCTGGTGCCGAATAAAAACAAAAAACACAACCTGTAATCTTTCAGGCATGTCTATATCGAGTTTGCTATCACTTATCTAAAACGATACACGTAATTCATTATTCAACATAGAACTGTCATATATCGATCACACATGATTGTCATCAAATATCTGTTTGAACATTGTTGTATTTATTCAGTTATTATTTTGGGTTTTGTTCCTTTTATTGTTGTTATTGTCTCTCTCTGATATTCTTCATTGTCGTCTCTGTGAACATTTTACCGAAATACCTACTTAACGTATATTATACCGTAAACGTGCAGGCTCTTCTACGACGAAACATGTCCGTATATGTGCGTGTATGCGTGTGTGTGTATGTGTGTGTATATATATATATATGTGTGTATGCATGTATATGTATATATATATATATGTGTGTATCTATCTATCTATCTATATCTATATATATTTTATATATAACGTTGACCACTAACGTGGACATATATGCATACACGTATATATTATATTTGAGACGCTCACGTGGCTACGACACATTGACATTGACTGAACTTCTTACTCTCTTGGACCTGGTATATTTTAGCCACTTCCCGAACTTTCAGCACCTCTCTTTATCCACGTACCAGCATTCCATTCCTTTCTGTCGAAGAGCGTAGGCTCGAAACGTAAAAGACTTTTCAATTTTTCCCGAGCGTCAAGCTAATACACCTGCTTGCTGTTTATACACCTGTCTTCGTCTTTTGTTTTTCTATAAATTTCATATATATATA
>NC_068999.1:8915185-8916399 GCF_001194135.2 Octopus bimaculoides | reverse complement strand
TCAAGCTGGAGCATTTACTTTTCTGCCTCTTATGGAAGGGACGGACTGCGCTGGTCAGGCGCTCCATTTGCTGTCAACACGCTATGAACTGTGGGCTGGGTATGCCATGGCTACTGAAGCGCAGACATTTCACTGAGCCTGCGGCACATCCAGCATATACTCGACGACAGTGAGCAGGTGTGGTCGCTCTTTGTCAGACTTGCTTTCCCGCAGCTCATCTCTTTGAGTGAGCTGCAATCTTGGATCAAGCGTAGACCGAGGTTGGGTGTCTGGCATCTGGAGTGTAGCCAGGCGCTCAGTAGTGCAATTTTCTGTATGTTATATATATTTGTAAGTCCTGGTGTTTTTGTTGTGTATTTGTCAGAATATTTTTATCATATTATTATCATCATCATCATCATTATTATTATTATTATTATTATTATTATTATTATTATTATTATTATTATTATTATTATTATTATTAAATGATTATCTAATAGTTTAATCTTTAGAGCGATTAGAGAGCATTATTATTATCTTTAAAGGATAGAAGATAATGTTACGAGCATTATTAGGCTTAGTATTAAGAGATTAGATGGCATTACTAGGGTATTACACGGCAGAACTATCATTATCACTGGATTAGGCGGCAATGTTTTAAATTGTATAATCGGATTAAATACCAGAAGTATAATCCTCGTTATTAAGGGATAACAACGCAGAATTATTAGCATTATCAAAGGATCAGGTTGGTAGACTCGTTATCAGGATTACGGGATTAAATTGCAGGATTATCGTTATTATGTAATTAGGAGAAAATTATTTTATCTTTATTATAGGATTAGAGATCAGGTCTATAATCTGTATTAAGTATTTACATGCTGGAACTATTATGAATATTAAAGCACGAGTCCATAGTATCAATGGCTGTTATCTACTTAAATCGTTTTCTTGCTTTTAATGATTGGACATCGCCCATGCTGTAGCACCTACTTTAGTTTTGTTTTGTCTTGTCCTGCCATGGTATGTATTTTATCGTCAATTGTTTCTATACTGTTACAAAGATCATTACTCATGTTATCTATCCTCGTCCATTTATTGAATGGCCAAATTCGCGTTGGGTTATGTCGCTTTAGGTAATTAGTTAAGGTGTTTTAGACCGTTTTACACTGATATATATAAGAATATGGCTCTACAAACACTTACATATACGCATATTTATGTGTTTATAT
>NC_068999.1:8913597-8915113 GCF_001194135.2 Octopus bimaculoides | reverse complement strand
TATCTTAGCCAAAACACCGAGTAAAAAAATACGCACTCATATGTTTGTAATCTGGTAACATCCAACAGGGATGTCCTAGAACCACGGGGATATTATAACTTGACACCCTTAATTATTATTATTGAGTAAGAGAGCAGCGCTTGCGGTCAAAATGACACTGGGGTACAATTATACGAAGCCCAATATACCCATCATGACAACCTGTGTGAAAAGGGTACACCAGGCACATACATCACAACCATATGTGCGCGACATGGTGATTTCCTATCAAGACAAATAGCACACATGACCTAGCAGGTGGTGCCCAGTTAGAATTTTCTTCAGGTCGAGTAGCCCATCCCGCTCAAAAGCTCCCTGAATAATGGTTGTTAAGGTTGTTGAAAAAGAACCCGTGTTTCCAAGGGTGAATTATCCTAACCTCAAAGAATTACCCTCAACACATGACTATGATGCTCTACCACTACTTCTGCTCGTGATCAGAGATGCACATATTGTCACCCACTAAGGGACATGCTCAACTGGTTGAGGTCAAACAACTGACAAGCAAATCTGTGGCATTGAGCAGAATATTTGATGTAGCCCATGTTTTATACTAAGACAAAAAGCGTACATGATAACACTTCCAATCAATTAAGGTCAGAAGCCATGAGAGCCACTGCATCCGGGCAGATAGATAGATAGACAGACGGACAGACAGACACACAGACACACAGACACACAAATGCTTAGATAAGTATACTAGCGCTCGAACTTCATTGCCTTAGCATCAATGGCAGTAGTAGTAGTAGTAGTAGTAGTAGTAGTAGTAGTAGTAGTAGTAGTAGTAGTAGTAGGGTGGATTGGCAAAATGGTTAATGTGTCGAACGAAACGCAATTAGATTGCATACTTTTGTTCTGATTATTCAAGACCTGATTTCAAATCTCGCTGAGAGAGGAAAAAATTTACCAGTCATATCACTGGGGTTGGTTAAAACTCAAGAACCAGAAAATTAGCATTGGTTGTATTGACTAAAAACATCCCCTAAAACATTTTTGCTGGTCTTTCGGTCGAAATTACAAACCATTCATTTTTTTTTCTCGTAATCCTTGTCATCATCGTTGCTTGCTATATAATTATGGATACCTCTGTTAATTAATACTTAATTATTTATTAAAGGACGATATAAGAACAAGCAAGCGAGAAAGAGGGGGGGAAAAGGGAAATTTGCGGTTGAAATTGAGAATGCAAGCGTAAGAGGAATTACGAGAACAGTAAACAAAAATATCCGTTGCTCAAAGAGAATATTTAACGAGTATAAAATATTGGCTAACATGTATCTATAAGAACAACATCAACATCACCAGCTAAGACCTACACGAACACTAATGCCAGCAGAGTGAGTAGCAGGAGCAGAAGTAGCAGCAGTCATTAATTCGGAGGTAATTGATTGCCTGAGTACTCAAGACTTCATAAATCACTTAAAATATGGTCGTTAAATTCAGATCGATGTTACAAATATTGAGCATGTTATATATA
>NC_068999.1:8906975-8911876 GCF_001194135.2 Octopus bimaculoides | reverse complement strand
CATCATCATCATCATTATCATCATCATCAACATCATCATCACCATCATCTCCATCATTATCATTATCATCATCATCATCATCTTTAATCATTGTTATCATCATCACCATCACCACCACCACCACCACTATCATCATCATCATCACCATCACCACCGCCACCATCATCATCATCATCACCACCATCATCACCATCACCACCATAATCACAACCACCACCATCATCATCATTATCACCACCACCACCACCATCACCATCATCATCGTCATCACCATCATTGTAGGCAGCGACAGCAGTGGTGGATGGTGTTGTTGCTGTTGCTGTTGTTGTTGTCATCGCCGTCGTTTCTGTTATTAAACATCGTAGCGTTGTTGCATCGTTGACGATTGCAGCTACTTCTGATGAAGAGATATTCAATGTTGTTTATTATTATCATCTTTGTTTTTATTTTTGCAGTTTCTTTATTTGTTTAGTATCGAAAGACGTCATCTGGTCATTCTACACCAAAGATGAAACTACGGAAAATGAAACTGGTTTTGATACCAGATCAGCCATTACACCATCAACAGTACTTGGCTGCTATTTCAGTTTCACGACTAAAGGAGAAAAAAAAGACACAAAGTTGAGTGGGGGACGTAAAGTTGATCTCAGCAGCATGGATAAGGACCATATAGTGTCAGCATGCCAGCGGTTTCGGTCCCGCATTGAAGCAGTTATCGAAACCGAGGACGGTTTCATAGAATAATTTGCTTAAAAAGTCATTATCACGATTAATTGCACAAATGTGTGTGTCAGTTTGTCGGTGTGTCTTACTGTCCGTGTTTGTACCTTACCACCGCTTGACAACCAATGTTAGTTTTGTTTATTTCACCGTAACTGAGCGGTTCACCAAAAGAGTGAGATAGATTCATTCGAGTAAGAGACTTTTCAAGGCCGCTGTCTAATGATTGAAGCAAATAAAAGATATGTAAGTGTGTGTATGTGTTTTTCCCACAACGCCTTGGTTGGCCTAAGTTTACAGTAGAAAACATTTACCATGATGCCACGCAGTGGAACTGAACCCGATACATGGCTATACCAATATATTTTTTTATCTGCTTTCTCGTTTTCGATGCTGGAAGCTGGAGGATGCGGAATGATAAAGTATCACTTACGGTTAGATCTTTATTGTCTCCTCTCTTCAGAACAGAACGGCGAGATTGGAAGAAGCTCATCCATTTTCTCCATGACACCAGCAGCAGCAGCAGCAGCAGCAGCAGTAGTAGTAGTAGTAGTAGTAGTAGTAGTAGTAGTAGTAGTAGTAGTAGTAGTAGTGGGGGGGGGGGAGTTCGTGGATATATAGATGGTAACGTGTACTGTAATTTGTCAATTTTGTCAGTTTTATTGCAAAATATAATGGGAAAATGATAAAGGGGTTTAATGCATAGAGACACAGAAAAAAAAGAAGATAATGAGAGAAGGAAAGAGTGAGAGGGGAGAGAGAGGAAAGTGAGAGGGGTGAGAGAGGGGAGAAAGAGGAAAGTGAGAGGGGTGAGAGAAAAGGAGAGAGAGAACGAGTGAGAGAAACTGTGAGTTGCGCGGCTTCCATATCTGTGTACCTATGTGGATATGTATGTATGAGTATGTACTCCTCTTTCTCTCCCTCTCGCTCACTCTCTAATTCCCTCCCTTTCCTCTCACTCCTCTCTGTCACTCCCTTTCTCTCTCACTTACTGCCTCTCTCATTCCTTCCCTCTCTTTCACTCGTTCTCTCTCACTCCCACTCTTTCCCATTCCCTCTATCTCTTTTATTTGTACATGTGTGTGTGTGTGAGAGAGAGTGTTTGTGTGTGTGAGTGTGTGTGTGTGTGTGTGTGTGTGTGTGTGTGTGTGTGTGTGTGTGTGTGTGTGTGTGTGTGTGTGTGTGTGTGTGTGTGTGTGTGTGTTGGTATAAAAGATGGGCTACAGCAAATATTCTGCTCAACACACACAGATTTGGCAGTTGTTTGACCTTGTGTATGACGATTATGTGCATCTCTGATCAGGAGCAGAAGTAGTGGGGAAGCATCATAGCCATGCGTTGAGAGGAATTCGTTAGGGTTTCGATAAGTCACCTCTAGAAACATGGGTGTTTTGTTCAGTATGTTTAAACAACCCTTATTCAGGGATATTTTGAGCGGGATGGTTTACTCAACCTGAAGAAAATTCTAACTGGGCCCCATCTGCCAGGTCGTGCGCTGTTTATCTTGATACGAAATCCCTATATCGCCCACATATGTTTGTGATAATGTGCCTATGTGCCTGGTGTACCCTTACGAGACGGGAAGTCATGATAGGTGTAGTGGAATTCGTATATTCTACCCCAGTGTTACTTTCATGGCATGCACCGCTCTCTCACTCGGTAATAATAATAATAATAATAATAATAATAATAATAATGATAATAATAATAATAATAACAGAAACAATTCCTATCATAGTAGGTGCCTTAGGTATAATAAAAAAATATTCAGACAAATACATAACAAAAACACCAGGACTTACAAATATATATAACATACAGAAAATTGCACTACTGGGTACTGCACACATTCTACGCAAAACACTTTCAATACAGTAAACATAAGAGCACCACAGCAAACCACAGCACATACCCAAGGCGCACAGAGCTGCGCTCGGTAGTGAAGTGAAAGCACGTTATAAAAATAAAACTACTGAATAATAATAATAATAATAATAATAATAATAATAATAATAATAATAATAATAATAATAATAATCATAGGATATCAACGGAACGAAGCTCCATCATCTAAGATACTTTGATGACAACGTGACAATATTAAAAAAATAAAGGGAAAAAATTTAAAAAACAGTAAATAAAGGAATAAAGGAAAAAGAATAAAAAGCATTCATTTTCCTGTCTTTCATTTAAATATATATTCTTTGTATGGAGAAAGTTGCCTTCTGTCGGTATATATTTCAAATATGTGATTATGCATTTAATGCATTCGTGTGCTAGTGAATATATGAGAACACGTATATGTCTTCATTTACATATATATATATATATACATGTGTATATATGTCTGTGTGTGTATGCATGTGTATGTATATATATATGTATATGTGTGCATACCATTATATGCATATAGACACAATTTATATATATATATGTAAATATATGTGTGCGTGTGTGTATATGTATATATATATATATATATATATATATATATATGCGCGTGCATCTTTGTGTCTTTGTGTGTACGTATACATCTGCATACATATACAAATATATACATACAGGCATATATATATATATATACATATATATGTATGTATATATATACACAAATATATATGTATCTGTGTGTTTGTGTATGTGCATATATACCATTATATGCATACATATATATCATTATATGCATATAGACACAATTTATATATATATATATATGTGTGTGTGTGTATGTATATACGTTTGTGTGCGTGCGTGTGTGAGTGTATAATCTTATATATATTTAAATATACGTACACATGTATGTATTTGCATAATGACATTTATAGCTTCAATTCAGACACTGTATTTGACAAGAATGAATAGTCTCACTTTATTTTTGAAAGACAATCTTTAAATAAATATAATAAATATATATGGCGGAACGAAAAAAAATTAAGCAATACGGAAAAAGCACAGTGAAAGAATTAGACTTAAATGATGATTTATCTCCCGTTACTACCTCTTCAATTTTTTTGTCCTTTCGAATTGTTTCCTTTTTTTTACTACCTTCATCTCTTTTCTTATTCATTTCTTTTATCGTTATTTGCGAATATGCTATTTTGATGCGTATAATTTATAAGACAGCACAAATATAAAATTTGAAATGTAACATCTATATATAACTTTCAAAGCGTTTACTATATATGAATATTCTACTGGTACAGACGTGCAGATATACACGTTCGTACAGCAACTTACACAGAGCCATACTTATTTATTAAAGCAAGCACGCGCGCACAAGCGTGTTTGTGTGTATGTGTGTCTGAGTATATATGTTTGTGGCTGTGCATGTTTGTGTTTGTGTGCATGTGTGTGTGTATCTTTTATATTTTACTTATTTCAGTCATTAGACCACGGCCATGCTGGGACACAGCCTTGGAAGACTTTTAGTTGAATAAATCCACCCCAACACTTCTTTTCTTTAAGCTTGGCGTTTATGTTATTGGTTTGCGGAAACGCTTGGTTATAAGGACGTAAACAACCCAAAACTGGTTGTTAAGCGGTGATGGGGTGGGGACACAGACACAAAGACACACATACATAGATATATGTGCTTATATATACGGTGGACTTCGTTCGGTTACTATCTACGAAATCCACTCACAAGGTTTTGGTCGGCCCGAGGTTATAGTAGAAGACACTTGCCCAAGGTGCCAGGCAGTGGAACTGAACCAGGAACCATGTGGTTGGGAAGTAAGCTGCTTACTACACAGCCACGCCTACGCCTGTAAACATGTATGTATATGTGTGTGTGCATGTGTGTTCGTGTGTATGTATACACATACTGAAACATACCCACGCTCATACGCACAGACATACACATACACATACATACAATACATACTTTTACAGGTGTTGGTTACTAAACTGTACCAATGCAGAGACACAATAAATACCCTTAAGACAGAAAAAGCGACGGACCACGATCGGGGCCGTCGGGCACAGGTCGACTGGCACAGGTCGACTGGCACAGGTCGACAGGCCACGACCGAAATGATGAAAGCAAAGTCGACCTCGGCGCAATTTGAAAACAGAACTTAAAGCCGGAAGATATGTCGCTATACTTTTGGTCCGACGTGTTAAAGGACTCTGCCTAATCGCCGCCGTAATAATGATGGTTGGAAGAAGAAGAAGAAGAAGAA
>NC_068999.1:8905060-8906382 GCF_001194135.2 Octopus bimaculoides | reverse complement strand
GGGGAGAATAAAGAGATGAATGAGGACGAGGAGAAGAAGAACAGCAACCACTGCAGCAACAACAACAAGCCAAAGAAGAAGAGTTTTCCAATTTTGGCACAAGGCCAGCAATTTTGAGCCGAGGAGTAAGGTCGATCACTGCAGGCCCGGTACTTGACTGCTACTTTATTTCATCGATACGACACGCAATGTAAAGGCTGGAGGGATTTACACTTAAAACGCAAAGAGCCGGAAGAAATGCCGCAAACCATTTAGTTCGGCGTGCTAAGGATCCAACTACAACAACCACAACAATCATAATATTAATAATGATTTCAAATCTCGGTACAAAGCCAGCAATTTTTTCTGGGGTGAGTAGTAAGTCAATCACATCGACACCAGTATTCGACTGGTACTTATTCTATCGGCAAAAGTAAATAAATAAATACACAAATTAAGAAACAAATACAGCCAGTAAACAAACAACCAAAATAACATATATGACTTAAATTCATTTTGGTTATAAAATATGTTCAACATGTTTCATAAAAATAAAACAAAATCTTCATCGCACAGTCAATAACTTACATTACTATCAATTATAAACTATCATTAATAATATATGAGGAAAAACCGTAAATCAGAAGACTTCCCGCTGACAAATGAAAATAACCGTAAACATGAAAGCCAGTTAATAACCATCGCATGATTAATGCAAACCTTAAGTCGTAGAGTTTATGACTTTAGCACTGATATACTGGACATACTGCAATCACAATTTCACGCAGTCTGATTATGCATCTACAACAAGGAATCATTGCAACATGTTATATTATAGTGCGTACTGCAAAGCAAGTTTTGGTGGAAGGTGATAGCGCAAGTATGTGATGACGTATTTAAAAATGCGCAGGGGTAGCTGTGTGGTAAGTAGCTTGCTTACCAACCACATGGCTCCGGGTTCAGCCCCACTACGTGGCACCTTGGTCAAGTGTCTTCTACTACAGCCTCGGGCCGACCAAAGCCTTGTGAGTGGATTTGGTACACAGAAACTGAAAGAAGCCCGTCGTATATTTATATGCATGTATGTATGTATGTGTTTGTGTGTCTGTGTTTGTGTGTGTGTGTTTGTCCCCCCAACATCGCTTGACAACCGATGCTGGTGGGTTTACGTCCCCATAACTTAGCGGTTCGGTGAAAGGGAACGATAGAATAAGTACTAGGCTTACAAAGAATAAGTCCTGGGGTCGATTTGTTCGACTAAAAGTGGAGCTCCAGCATGGCCGCAGTCAAATGACTGAAACAAATAAAAGAATAATAGAATAAAATAATGTGTGTGTGTGTGT
>NC_068999.1:8903545-8904270 GCF_001194135.2 Octopus bimaculoides | reverse complement strand
TATATATATATATATATATATATATATATATATATGTACGTATATACATATGTGTATACACGCACACACATATAAACATGTGTGCGCGCGCGTGTGTGTTTGTGTGTGTGTATAATTTCCCTAAATTACAAACAAAAGAGTTAAAAGATTTGGCATGGAAGATTGCCAAGTACGCTTCCACCCCTGTATCGATATTGTGTTATTCCAATTCAACCCCCTGGCCTTTTTGAATGTTTTTTCCCCTTAACTACTTTTAGTTCTAATTATACATTTTTAACCTTGCTCAAAGGAGTACTAAACAATGTTTGTTTATATAACATTAAAATAAAGTGGTTTGCCGTTGAGGGTAAATCGAGGCCGAGAGCAAGTTTTTATATCTGTCATCATCTCCGAAACAAAGACCATGTTACCATTTTTTTCCCCTTGTAAACATTAATTCAACGGTGAATTTGTGTATCTTTAAGTTATTTCCCTTTTTCATTTAATTGATTAAGTTTTTGTGTTCCTTATTTTTACCGTGAGGGGAATTTGCTAAATTAATCTGTTTCTTGCCTACAGGGGGCTAAACGTAAAAGGGACAAACAAGGACAAAGGGATTAAGTCGATTACATCGATCCCAGTGCGTAACTGGTCTATATTTAATCGACCCCGAAAGGATGAAAGGCAATGTCGACCTCGACGGAATTTGAACTCAGAGCATAAAGAGAGGGAATTTGGTAAATTAA
>NC_068999.1:8901469-8902727 GCF_001194135.2 Octopus bimaculoides | reverse complement strand
ATATATATAACATATGGTATAATTATAAACAGGGCAAATTTTAACCATTTCTCTGAAAAAGAAAAAATTATGAACAACCTTAATCGATTGAGTTCTCATCAAAGGCGTTCATATCACTTTGACAATTTCCAGACAAATAAACAGCCAAACTATTTATATACTCAACAAATGCAGCAGTTACTCTATGAAGGAATCCCTAATATGCATACCGAAAGTGTTTAACAGTCTATAAATACCTGCGGCCTGTCAACGGAGATCCAGAACACAGTATCAAGGTATGATATAATAAATATGTAACATATGGTATACACGGGGAAAATTTTAGCCATTTCTCCACAGACACACATCTACATGTGTGAATGTATGTGTATGTATCTATATAATTCAAAGTTACATCGCACAGATACAGTGGTTGCATCATCTGTGGTCTTTCTGGTGTCTTAGGTGGTTTCGGATCATACAACAGCAGTTCCTTTAGACCAGTTTTCGCAGTCGAGATGAATAAATTTTCTGTTTCATTCCCAGGAGCAGCAAATCACTGACCTGCCTTTTCATCTTCCTTTCTTATTGTCTATCCGTATATGTTATTTAAGCAGGCTCGTTACATTAATTTCGGTCGGAAAACCTCATTATATTAGATAAGTTCTTTTTTTCTATCGAAACGGCAGATATTTGATTCCATGAATACGAAAGCATAAACGCTATATTTTTGTGTGTTATATTGAGTACTAATATCCAAAGAATTTTTCCTTCACTTTATCTATGTAAGAATCTTGTTTCACACTTATTTCATTTGCATATCTTCTTTTCTCTTGGCCACGAGGAGCCTAGTTTAGTCCTTACTCAATGGGAGAGGCTATCCTTAATTACTTTCGACGTTGCTGTGTTTTGTCGACATCTGTTAAATGTACGCGGCCATTATATCTATTTGTAACTAATTGTTTTCTCATATTTTACGTTCTTCCAGAAGTACTTTACATTGTCATTTTATCAAACGTGCATCTTCATCATATGGTCTCTTAGAAATCTCGTTCCTTTTTTTCATTTTCAGTAAATTATTGAATATTACAGACATACATCATACAGACACGCCCACATACATACAAAGACACATACACTAACTTCATACATATATTCAGAAATACATACACGGACACACATCAATAAGCCAATACATACATATATTAATTCATATGTATCTTTGTGTATGTGCGCATGTTTCTATCTACATATATATATATATATATATATATATATA
>NC_068999.1:8896652-8898745 GCF_001194135.2 Octopus bimaculoides | reverse complement strand
TATATATATATATATATGTATATATGTGCATATATATGTATTCTTTTATTCTTTTACTTGTTTCAGTAATTTCACATACATACATAATGGGTTGTCCTATGTTTCGTCTCATTGAGGTCGATAACGTTCCTATCAGTTATAATGCGATTGTAAGAGATCAACATTTGGTAAATTCATCTTAATTAATCTCGTAGCCGAGGAGGTAGCTCCAGATGTTTAGAGGTCATTAATTTACCTGATGATTTTTACACGTGGTTCACATCTGCCACAGATTATTTTTGTTAATACGATTGTGCAGTCACAGATATTGCTGCTTTTAAAGCCAATTTTACCCTCGATTATGTCCCTTAAAACACAATCATATATTGCGAACGGCGCGGTAAAGAAGCAAAACGTAACGATGTGATATTAAATCTTTTCAAAGAGTGTTGACATTCTAAAACCGCGAGGGTGGTACATCGATGAGAGCTTTGTTTTATAGAATAAGGTTTAGGTTCATTTTATGATGTATAATATTAACAAATTGTGACAGAAAATTATTTTTATTGTTTGTTGGTATAGGAAATAACATCAATGAATTCAAATAACAGTAACAGAATGTAACAAAATACACATTTTCACAAAGAGTCCTTATGCTCTAGTGGTAGCTGTTTTATAGCAATAATGGAGAAGATTCTGGAAAAAAATTGCTATTGAATAGTGTAAAATATTTCCTTAGCGACTGAATATTTAGGAGTATTCTGAATATTCAAATGAAAGTCTTTGTGTTTCTAAGGAGAACAGAATCATTTTAGATTTAATTAATTATGCAAATGGTTTTTCTTCTTGCAACACTTTGGTGCTAAAGGTAGCAAAACTCGACGGAAATAGCAGCTACAAGAGAGTAATAATGTTGACTTGATTGCCCCAGCTGTCAATCAAATGCTGAATGAATAAAATGCTATCATTGTATAAGAGACAACAAAGAACAGAAGCACAAACCACATTATCACGAAGCTATGAAAGGTTTGCAAATTAGAAGTTATTTTCAGTTTGCAACAGAGCTGTTCCTAGGGTTTGAGCAAAGGAATTTTATATTTGAGCAACGCGTGATGATTATGCATATGAAGAGAGTAAACTAAATATATAAAGTGATTGGCATCACAGGAAACGTTTTGGATGATAACCATCAAGACTGTTCAATATCAGAATCGCAACATCTAGAATCATTTTACTAGAATCGTTTTACTGGTACCTCTTCAACTCCTAGCATATGATGATATGGATGTCTTGCAAGATAATTCGAATGGTCAGTCTAATATTTAAGTTTGATTTAGATTACATACAGAAACGTAATTATATGTGAGGTGGATGGAATAGTTGACTTACTTGTAAATAAGTCAGGAGAAATTACCTACTGATTACGCGCTTTGGCTGCCAAATAAATTTCCAAATAAATCTATTTTTCCAATTCAACACAAAAATATATACAAAACTAGATAATATTATGATGCATTGCATTAAAATAAATGTGATTCATTAGAAATGGCCATATGTTTCTCTCTGTATAAAATATTCAAACGAATTAGGTATTGGTTCATTTGATGGAATTTATAACTAACACTAAAGGGAAGAAATTCTGAACGCATGAGATTTCATACTGTAGAGGATAAGGTCATTTTTTATATTAAATTGATATGAATTCGGGTGGAGGGCACCAGTTTCTGTACAAGTTTAAGGACGGAGGTGAAGTGTGATTGTGAGAGAAGGGTGAGAAACATGCAGAGGAAGACACAGAAATGCCTATATTAAGATACTGAGAGAACTAATTAGGGTGAAGAAGTAAACTGTGGTGGAAATGGCTAGTGTAATTTAATTTAGACAATAGTGAATGTGAGCAGACACAGAAATGAAGCGCTTCAGCATATACATTTGTGTGAGTTTTTGTGCGCATATATGTAACATATGTACATAGAAAAATATGTTTGTATATCTGAAATATATTCATACATATATATGCGTGTGTGTGTATAATGCGAGTGCAAACATGCATATATACATATATACATACATATATATATATATATATATATATATATATATATATATATATA
>NC_068999.1:8891738-8896169 GCF_001194135.2 Octopus bimaculoides | reverse complement strand
TTAAGGAAAAAATTACATGAACATCACAACTTCTTAATTTTCACTCACCCCCACCCACAACATCTAACATCCCACACCCACCTCACACATATCGCTTATGATACCTTAAAACATAAACAAAAAAAAATAACGAACATATAATACTACTGGTTTATGTTATATGCATTTATCTGTTGTTTTTTCTAATATATTTCTTTGTTTTATTATTTTTTTAAATATTTTTTGCACATTATTTTTCTTCCCTGCATCTATCACTATTTTCTCATAATTTTTATTTGAATTTTTTCTACTTGTATTTTTTTTTTTTTTGTATGCATACTTTTTTAGCTTTATCTATTTCCCCTCCTTCTAACATGCCACCCCGCTCGTGTATGCTTTTTTTTTCTAAATTCGTCTTCTTTTTTTTCTTCCTTCCTTTCTTTTCTCCTTTTTTTCTTTATTTGTTTACGTTATAGGACCAGTATGATTTTGTTTTCAGGGGAAATATTAGAAAAATATTGATAATAGCATCTTAAAAACGCTGGAATGGCTTCCTAAGCATTTTATAGTAATAAAATTTATTGATAACAGTTCTCTACATTCACAATTATTTACGTTTATTCCTATTATTGTTGTTGTTGCTGTTGTTGTTATTCCTATTATTATTATTATTATTATTATTATTATTATTATTATTATTATTATTATTATTATTATTATTATGTGTTATAGGTGTTGCTATAATTATTATTAATATTAGTAGTAGTAGTAGTAGTAGTAGTAGTAGTAGTAGTAGTAGTAGTAGTAGTAGTAGCAGTAGTACTATGGTTATTATTTTTATATTTGGTATTGTTGTTGCTGTTGCTGTTGTTATTGTTGTTGTTGATGGTAAGAATGAAGAGGATGAGAATATTTCATTTAAGCTATTTTTTTTTTAAATATTATTTTATTATTTTCGTCGTCGTTGCTGTTGTGTTGCTGTTGCTAGATGTTTAAGCGTCTTTTTTCTCATATTTACATATATGTGTATATATATATATATATATATATATATAATTGTGTATATATATGTATACCTACGTTTATAATATATCCCTATGTATATATACATACATATATATCAATGTACGACCCACACACACACACACATGGATATATATATATGGGTATATATAGGTGGGGTATGTATGTTGAAATACATATATGTACGTATATAATTATGTATATATATATATATATATGTGTATATTTATATGTGTGTGTGTGTGTGTCTGCATGTATGAATGTATAGATTTATGTATGTTTATATAGCTTAATAATTTGATTAAGTATGGGGGAATTTTTGTGGATTTTTTTAAACATTTGAATATAAATCTCCTAATATGAAATGACATTTTAATTTATTCATCATCATGTTATTTATATTCCCTTCTCTTCTTAAACTCACTCAATACCTTCTCCAATATAAACTTATCAATTATTAGTATTATCATTCTTCCACTTATTCGTATTACTACCACTACTATTATTATTATTATTATTATTATTATTATTATTATTATTATCATTATGCTTGTGGTTGTTGTTGTTGGCGTTGTCGTTATGGTTGTTGTTAGACTGGCAATAGCAAATTTCATTTAGAATTATCATCCTGCTTTATTCCTTACGACATTACATGTCATTATTATTTGTGGCTTCAAATTTTACCGAATATTTTTACCCAAAATCAATAGATAAATCATATTCTAATTAAAACGCAAACTTTTAAAATATTCCATAAATTTTAATGTTTACCTTCACGTTTGTTGCTTTTTTTTTTTGTTTTATGTGCATTGCCATTTTTCTTTCTCGTTGTTGTTGTTGCCGGGAGTGGTGGTGGTAATGGTGGTGGCGGTTTTCTTAGTGATGTGAGTTTATACATCTCCTGCTCTTTGCTAGCAAGATAGACATTGCATATAGAAAATAATCCCCGTAGAGTTGTATCTGATTATATTCTGATAAATCTGGCAGTATTTTCAACCAAATGGTAGACATATTAGACTATTTCTCAAGTATTTTTGCATACTTCATTCCAAATCAAACTCGTTCATTTAATTCAGAGGTTCATTGATTCCAAGAAACGATTCATTCAGCGATCTTATTTACTCATTTATACGCGATGATTATAACAGTGAATGATTTAAAACACCTACTACAAGTAAACGCAGATCAGGTTACCTGTTACACCTCATAAAATGCTAAAAATATTGAGAGAACTGAGTGCTTATTCCATTTTAGACAATAAGATATATCATCATCATCATCAGCAGCAGCAGCAGCAGCAGCAGCATCTGTCGAAACTATTACATCTTTCACCCTCTACTTCTAACTGTCTTGGATCCACCAACAAGACCTTGATATCAGAACTAATGTTTATAACACTGTCCTCTCCAAGTGTTTTTGAAAAGATCTTGTATCCTACTTCTTTGTGCTGCCAACTTCCTGATGAGAAACAAAATAAAAGCTTTGAACCTGGTTATTCCCCAAAAAAACTCTGGCAAAGACCTGAAAAGTGTAATCTTCTCTGCCGAATGATGATTGACAATTGAGGCGAACGGAAATATGCGAACACCCATGTTGTATGTGTGTGTGTGTGTGTGTGTGTGTGTGTGTGTGTGTGTGTGTGTGTCTGTGTGTGTGGGTGTGGGTGTGGGTGAGTGTGTGTGTGTGAGTGTGTGTGTGTTTGTTTGTGTGCATGTGTTTGTATGTGTGTGTTTGTGACTGCATGTGTGTTTGTGAAGGTGTGTGTGTGCGTGTGTGTCATTGTGTCTGTGTGTTTTGTATAGGGGTGTGATTATCGCCTACCATCGATTGATAACCGGTGCTGGTTTATTTATGCTCCCGTAACTTAGTAGTTCAGCTAAAGATATCCATAGAATAACTAATAGACTTTTAAACTAAGTATCGGTCTCGATTTGTTTGACTAAACCCCTCAACGATTACTTCCAGCATGGCCGCAGTTTAGATGTATGAAGAAAGAAAACATGATTAAATATATACGATTTGAATACATGATTTAATTATGCTAATGAAGGACAGTGTCTTTTCACCAAATCTTACCACAAAATTTCTGACCGTATGAAGATTATGATATTCCTAAATGTAAGGGTAATAAAGGGTAGATGCATTGAGAAGTATGGTTCTAGATGTACACTGCGGAGGCGCAATGGCCCAGTGGTTAGGGCAGCGAACTCGCGGTCGGAGGATCACGGTTTCGATTCCCAGACCGAGCGTTGTGTGTGTTTATTGAGCGAAAACACCTAAAGCTCCACGAGGCTCCGGCAGGGGATGGTGGCGAACCCTACTGTACTCTTTCGTCCCAACTTTCTCTCACTCTTTCTTCCTGTTTCTTGAGTAACGCTGCGATGGACTGCCGTCCCGTCCAGCTAAGGGTGGGGAACACATACGCAATAGAAACTGGGAAACCGGGCCCATGAGCCTGGCTAGGCTTTAAAAAGGCACACAAAAAAAGATGTACTCTCCCTTGAACGTAGATGGGACCGACAGATCGAGATTAAATGTCATCAAAGTTCTACTTGTCCAGATCTGATGATGGATAACCACGCAGATACAGAGCCTAATTTACACAGAAATCTACCGCAAATCCCGTCAGACATCGTAAAGGCGACAACGTTAAGATATTCGGATTTATATAAATGTGTCTTTTAATTAAAGCATTACCACAAAATGTACATACATGTCTGTCTGCATAGAGTTTATTCCTATTTATTTTGTCGTATATTTGTTTCTATGTTAACGTTATTTCATCAGTGGTGAGGATCTGTGACTCGTCGGTGTTCGTTTCTTTTGCAAACACTTATGCGCATGTCTCTGCATACTGAATACAACACGGCTCTCTCCTTCTATCAACATATATTTCCTCCTCTCTCTCTCTGCCTTACAAGGTCTTTCAAACAATGGCTTTTGCAGTTTCAATGTACATACATAAACATACATGTATTTGTATATATATATATAGATAGATAGATATGTAACTAGATAAGTAGATAGATGGATGGATGGATGGATGGATGGATAGATAGATAGATAGGTAGGTCGGTAGGTAGGAAGGCAGGCGGGTAGATAGGTAGGTTGGTAGATAGAGAGACGGATACATTTGCACACACAGACAGGTATGAGTATGCCTGTCTGTGTGTGCATATGTTAGCGTTGTGTGTGTCTGTACGTGTGAATATGTACGGGCGTATGTTCGTCAATGAATTTATCTATCTATCTAGACATGTGTGTGTGTGCGCGCGCATATATATATATATATATATATATATATATATATAAAGATGTCCCATCACAAGCCCATATTTGTTTAAAACTTATAGGTGTATAATTGGCTTTACATAGAGGGAGATATGTACATATATGTATGGGGAGTGTACGTATGTTCGTATGTATATA
>NC_068999.1:8888159-8890462 GCF_001194135.2 Octopus bimaculoides | reverse complement strand
TGGCTGTGCGGTAAGTAGCTTGCTTACCAACCACATGGATCCGGGTTCAGTCACAATGCGTGGTACTTTGGGCAAGTGTCTTCTACTATAGCTTCGGCCCGACCAAAGCCTTGTGAGTGGATTTGGTAGACGGAAACTGAGAGAAGCCCGTCGTATATATGTATGTATATATATATGCATGTATTTGTGTATATGTTTGTGTGTCTGTGTTTGTCCCCCCAGCATCGCTTAACAACCGATGGTGGTGTGTTTACGTCTCCGTAACTTAGTGGTTCAGCAAAAGAGACCGATAGAATAAGTACTAGGCTTCCAAACAAGTCCTGGGGTCGATTTGCTCGACTAAAAGGCGGTGCTCTAGCATGGCCGCAGTCAAATGACTGAAACAAGTAAAAGAGTAAAAGAGTAACCTACATAGATGTACAAATCACACGTACCCTTAACTTTTGTTTTTGAAGTGACAGTATGTAAGAATTTTGCTCTGTTATTTCTAGCACACTGAGGGGCCAGTCCACTTAGTTTTGCCCATATCTAGGTTGTGCCTGAGGCAGTGACATTCTCGGTATATGAGTGCAGTAGACCTATTTAAGTTTCATTTACTGTTAGTCTATTAGAATTTAGCATATATTTATCTGTGGGGCACCTGGCTAAGTCTGACATTTTTTTAATATATTTTTATCCAATTCTCCTATGTTGTTTTATGCATGCAGTTAAACAAGTGACTTGTGTATACATGTGTATATAAGTATGTGTGTGTGTGTGTGTGTGTTATTTCTTTTTTGACGTATTCAACGGAGAATTTTACCTTAAAAATTTAATAAACAATCAACAAGAAGAAAATAAGGTTTTTAATTAACATAACGTCAAAATTAGTAATAGAGTTCCTAAAGCAATAGCAAATTAATTATCACATACTGTACGGATATAACTGGGTTAATTAACTCCAATTGTTAGACCTAGAATGAGCTCCACGGTTCCTTGCAATCATACAGTCTTGAAAACTATACGACAAATCAGATTAATTGGAATAAATCCTAGATATTAAACATATAAGCCGGTGGGCTGTTTAGGTTTGGAACATTTTAGCTCATGACCCAAATTTAGAGCAGCTGAGCTGCTCTTAAGAAAAACGGAATTAATTCAAAACTACCAGTATTGAATTAAGAAAGGACAAGATATACAAATAAAACACGCGCGCACACATACACACACATAATCGCGCGCGCGAATAGACATTTTAATACTGGTATTCTAACTGTTACGACGGCGAGGGCTCCATTTGATCCGCTCAACGAAACAACCTGTTTGTGGAATCAACATGGAAATGGGTAAGAATGTGACAGACACGCGTACACTTAACATAGGACTCGGGGAGATTTGGGGTGAATGGGACAAGGTGGTCACTTTGAACTACAGTTACAAATCATTTTTGACAGCTGAGTGGACTGGTGTAATCCGAAATAAAGTGTCGTGCTCAAGGACACGACGCGTCACCGGGAATCGAACTCATGACTGTCAAACTGAATAGCTAACCACTAAGTCACGCGCCTTGGTGGATGTGTGGTAAGAAACTTGCTTACCAATGACATGGTTCCGCGTTCAGTCCCGCTGCGTGACACCTTGGGCAATTGTCTTCTACTAGAGCCTCGGGCCAACCAAAGCCTTGTGAGTGGATTTCGTAGACGGAACCTCAAAGAAGCCCGTCCTACACACACATGTATCTATATATATATATATATATATATATATATACATATGTATGAATATATATAGCCAGAAAGACAGTTACAGAGAAAAGAGACTGACTAACGAAGTGATGGCATATGAAGTATTTCGTTGACCTTTTCTTAGTCTTTCTGACCTCCTTCCTCTTCGTTTTTCTTTCTTTATTTCGTCCCATCTTCCTCCTCATTTATCTCCCTTTCCTACACTCTTTCTATTAAATTCTTTGACGCTACCCACAAAATTTCCATTTTTTGTTTTAATTTTTTTTTTGTTTTGTATTTCTAAATCCTTCTCTTTGATTTATTCCTTATCTTTATCTCAATGCACCGCCCGAATTCACCCATCACTCAAAGTCTCCATATCCCTCCTTCTCTTTTCTTTTCTCTTTCTTTCTCCATCTTTCTACGCGTAGTTTTCTCCATCTATTTCCTTTTCATTGTCTTTCTCTCTCCCTTTTCTATATATAGCTCTCTTCCTTTTCTATATATAGCTCTCTCCCTTTTCTATATATAGCTCTCTCCCTTTTCTATATATAGCTCTCTCTCTCTCTCTCTCTCTCTCTCTCTCTCTCTCTCTCTCTC
>NC_068999.1:8885584-8887780 GCF_001194135.2 Octopus bimaculoides | reverse complement strand
CTCTCTCTCTCTCTCTCTCTCTCTCTCTCTCTCTCTCTCTCTCTCTCCCTAACGTTCACTTCCTCTCTTTCTCTCAGTCTTTCTTATCACTCCCTGTTTTTCTTTGCAATTTCACTTCTTCTTTCCACCTCGTCCAAACTACTATTTTACTTCTCAGCCTTTCATATTTCATTCTTCTTTTTTTTTACTTTTATGGATGTATTTATTAGTTAATTGCTCCTTCTGTGTCTCATTCTCTCCCTTTATTTTTCTCCGTCTATTTATCGTTTTATTATTTTAAGACACCATTTTGTTTTGTTATATTTTTGATGTACGTATTTGCGCTTGTTTGTTTTTAAGTATCTTATTGTCCCATTATGAACACTTCAGAACACTTTCTATATTATCTCCCTTTATCATCTCTTTTAAAAAGTTACAATTCTTTCGTTCAGCCGAAAATTCGTACGCTATCTGCTTCTTCCTTCCTTCTTCTCTCTCTCTCTCTCTCTCTCTCTCTCTCTCTCTCTCTCTCTCTCTCTCTCTCTCTCTCTATCTCTCTATCTATCTATCTATCTTTCTCTTTCTCTCCCCATCTCACTTATTCACTCACTCACACACGTTCTTATCGCAATGATTCTCTTTCATTTTCTGTTTGTCTCAATCATTTTTCCCCTCATCTACTTTATCTATCTTAGTCGCCATTTTATTCAAGAACTGCTATTCTCAAATGCCTATCAATTCATTACACAATGCAATTTGTCTTAAAGATCGTTCAAAATGCATTCATTTCAAAATGTTGGAATCATTAAATCTGTTGCCATTAAATTTTTTTTTCTTCTTTTCTGTTTAGAAACAAAATAATTAAAACATTAATTGAATATATTAGTTTCCACAACACAAATAAAAGCGGTTTCAAATTTTAGCACCAGGGCAGATACTCCGGGAGAGGAGACGTATCGATTACATCGACTCCAATGCTCAAATAGTACTTATTTTATCGAATCCGAAAAGATAAAAGGCAAGTCGACCCCGGTCGCGTTTGAACTCAACAGCAGCAACAACAACAGCAGCAGTAACAGCGGCGGCGGCGGCGGCAACAACTACAACAACAGCAACAACAATAAAACAAAGAAAGAAGACCGGCGTCATTAAAATTGAAAGTTGTATAATGAAAAAAAAAATTAAACAAGGAATGAAAACCAAAATAGAAAAAGCATGGAAAGAAAAAAATACACGGTCAGTTTGCAAGAGATGTGAACGCGAAGAGAGACACAGAAGATCGGTAGTTATGGATGAGAAGAAGTGACCCGAAGATAGAA
The DNA here is from genome assembly GCF_001194135.2 of Octopus bimaculoides. NCBI lineage: Eukaryota > Metazoa > Mollusca > Cephalopoda > Octopoda > Octopodidae > Octopus > Octopus bimaculoides. Next base: position 8,886,482 of record NC_068999.1, on the reverse strand, counting down.
ACAGAAGCACTCATATGCGCAGCTCAAGAGCAAGCGTTAAGGACCAACAATATGAAGTGCAGAATATACAACAGTACCGGCAGTGACAAACGCAGAATGTGTGGTGAGAGGCGTGAAACGGTATGGCACATCGTTTGCGAATGCACGAAAGTCCTTTCTCCATTGCCCACAGGGGGATAAACATAGAAGGGACAAACAAGGACAGACAAAGGTATTAAGTGCGTAACTTGTACTTATTTAATCGACCCCGAAAGGATGAAAGGCAAAGTCGACCTCGGTGGAAATTGAACTCAGAACGGAGCAACGGACATAATACCGCCAAGCATTTCGTCCAGCGTTCTAATCATTCTGCCAATTCATCACTTTAATAATAATAACAACAATAATAATAATAATAATAATCCTGTCTATTATAGGCACAAGGCCCGAAGCTTTGGGGAACGGGACTAATCCATTACATCGACCCCGGAATTACACTGGTACTTAATTTATCGAACCCGATATTTCGCGGTATTTATGCTTTATATGATGTACACGTGTTTCATAAAGCCTACCATTGTTCACTGCACCAGCCTAAGGTTCTATTATGTAACTAAATGCAGCCGGTTTACTTCATCAGCATTATTGGCATACCGTAGCCTATTAAAATCATAATGCGTCACGAGTTCCGGCGCAAATTTTGGAATATATATGCGAGTACATTTATGAGTGTGTGTGACAGTGTGCCGCGTAAATGAATGTGTGTGTGTGGCTGTGTGTGTGTGACTGTGCGCGTGTTTGTGCGTAACACTATAACTGAGTGGATCGACAAGAAGCAACCGATAAAATAAGTGCCACACTGAAAATAAGTACCAGTGTTGAATTGGTCGAGGGAACACTTCAAGGACAGTGGTGAAGC
>NC_068999.1:8884977-8885265 GCF_001194135.2 Octopus bimaculoides | reverse complement strand
TATATATATATATATATGTATATATATATATATATATATATATATTTGTAGATATACATTTATTTAGATATATAGATATATATTTGAGTGTATGTATATCTGTGTGTGTGAGTGTGTGTGTTTATATATATATGTATGTATGCATTTATACATATGCGTGTGAGTGTGTGTGTGTGTGTGTATGTGTGTGTGTGTGTGTGTGTGTGTGTGTGTATCGGATGTTAAATTTGATTAGCGGAAACATATGAAATCAATACCGTGGTAGACAAATCATGGTAATTCTGTTTA
>NC_068999.1:8877660-8878850 GCF_001194135.2 Octopus bimaculoides | reverse complement strand
TTTATTATTTAATCTCAAACCAACCTTACACACTTCCGGTTTGCTTTTCCTCCATTTTATTTCATCTTTTTCTTTTTTTTTTTTTTTCAAAATCTATGCCGACATTTTGAAACGATTTTTTGATTTCTTTTTAAAATTCAATGCTCCATTTTTTTGTTCTTTTTATAAAAAATGTCTTTCTTATATCTTTTATTCACCAAATCTTTCTCTTTGATTTAATTGTCCATTCTTTTCTACATTATCTGTTTACTTACTTCAGTCATTAAACGTTGGCCATGCTGGAGCACAAGTTAAGATATTTTAGTCCAGCAAATCCACCCCATCCTATTGGTTCTTTTCGCTGACAAGCTAAGTTACAAGAACTTTAACAAACCGTCACCACGGGACATGCGGTGTGGGACACGACAAGCACAAACCCCAAAACACACACAAACTCACCTCTGTGTGTGCGTGTATGTGGGTTTGTGTGCGTGTACGTGGGTTTGTGTGCGTGTACGTAGGTTTGTGTGCGTGTGTGTGCGCGCATGTGTGTGTATGCTCAACGCGATTCCCTCAAATTCATTTACAAGGTTTGGGCCAACTCGTGACTCCAGAAGAAGACACTTGCCTAAGGCGACGCACAGTGGGACTGAACCCGTAACAATATGGCTGTAAAGCAAGCTTCTTAACCACAACAACATGTCAGCGTCTGCACTATCTTTCTCGAACGTTTGTCGCTAGTACCACTGACTTTTAATTTAATTTCAATTTAATTGGTCGCAGATTTTAAAAATAAGAACTGCGTCGGAAAGTTCTATTAGCATGGTCGCAATCCAATGACTGAAACAAGAAATAAAGCGACAGTAAAGCAAACCAAATTACGAAATATATTTTTTACATAAAATGTTATTGCTTCTTTTACATCGAGAAGAAATCATGGAATGAGAAACGAGAATATGGACCAAATAGTTGTATTTCTAGTTCCAAATTGCATCCCAACAATGTTCTTTTTTCTACGGAATTTCTTTCCAAATTTTTTCTCCTTTTCGAAATTTCCCTTGCTATATCTCGTTTTATATGTATGTGGTGTGTGTGCGTACACATGTGTGTACTATGTGTGTGTATATATATATATAAACGCAGACACACACACACACACACACACACACACACACACACACACACATATATATATATATATATATATATAT
>NC_068999.1:8875756-8876872 GCF_001194135.2 Octopus bimaculoides | reverse complement strand
CTACCACCACAGCCAACCCCAAAACAACCACATCTACGACTACTAACAATTTCACCCACACCGTCGCTACAAATACTACCACTACTACCACTACTACCACTACCAATACCACTTCTATCTCAACCTCTACTATTATTACCACCACAACTACTGCTACTACCAAACACTACTACGACTATCTGCATCACCATCACACCGCCACCCCTACTAGGAACGCTACTACTACTACCAGTACCACAACCACCACCACCACCACTACTACTACTACTACTACGAAACACTTCTACGACTATCTGCATCACCATCACGACCACCACCCCTACTAGCAACGCTACTACTACTACCACCACCACTACTACTACTACTACTACTACTACTACTACTACTATTACTTGTAGTTCTACTAGTATTATCCCCCACCGCCTCTGCTACCCCCTTACTGTTGCTGCTTCTGCTGTCATTCTCCTTATTATGGCAGTATTCCTATTAAAAATCCTCCCTATTGTGGTGGCTCTATTCAATATTTGAACAGCCAACTGCGACACTTGGATAAGAAAGAAGCTTCCTTCGCTTATAATCACGAACCGGGATCTGCCAGTTTGTTTTGGTTTTACGTTGGGTTCGTTCTATTTGTATGAGTGCCATTTTGTGTGTCTATGTATGTATGTGTGTAGGGTGTATATGTATGGTGTGTGCGTGTTTAGGGGGTTATATTTTTCGTTGTGTGTGTGTGTGTGTGAGTATATGTATGTCTACATGTATTTACATCCATATATGTGTGTGTGTGCATGTACGTTTATAAATACAAAGACAGACACACATATATATATATGCACGTATATTCATAATATATATATAGACATATATTTATCTATAAATATATATATATATGTATGTATGTATGTATCAAGAGAGAGGGTAGAGGAGAGAAAACAAATCCGAAATCACAAACGTGTGTTGGTAAAATAAATATATAAATATATAAATATATATAAATATATATTTATATGCATATATACAAATCCATACATACGTATATATATAAATACTATTGTATATGTATATAATATTATATATTATATATATATATATATATATATATATATATATATATAT
>NC_068999.1:8871434-8875498 GCF_001194135.2 Octopus bimaculoides | reverse complement strand
ATATATATGTATATACATAGACACACACACACGTTATGTGCATATATATGGATCTGTATATATACATACTTTCTCTCTCTGTTTCTGTCACCCACACACACATACATGGATATATGTATGTATGTATGTATGTATGTATGTATGTATGCATAATACACGAAGCATTAGTTATGACATCCTTAGAAAGTAACCAAAGAAGAAACAAAACTAAGAGTATTGTCCTACCAAACAAACCAATCCATTCTTAAATCGTCTACACTTTGTGACCTTATTTAGACTATGTTGTTTTTCTTTTTATGTGTGTGTTTGTGTGTTTGTGTCACTTCCTTTCATACAAATCGATTGCAAATAATATCCGAGTTATGCCGCCTTATTTAACTCACTAATCAAAACCGATTGAATATCTGATTTCAAACGAAAAAAACAGTATCTTGCAAATGGAACCAAAAGTGATTCCAAGATCAATGTCCTAAATATAGAGAGAGATTATTTTTTCTTGATAGGTATCGAGTGGTGCTGGAATTGTTATGACGTTCATTTGCAATGAATGGAAAGAGAAATAGGCTGAGATATGTCACAATATCTTATGAATTACATTAGAACTGATGGGTGTTATAAATTTGTGATGACTTTACAAACCGCTGGAATGAATTCCGTCTTGTATTTTTCTTTACATATATATTATAGGTGGCTGGATGTTTATTGTGGGTAATGGGATTTTGTGTAAGCGGAAGTAGGTTCGGTTTGTTCCCTCCAATATTTTGTTTCAATTTTGTTGTTTCTTTTAGAAGTTTCTTCAGATTTATCTTATCTTGTTTGTTTTTTTTTTTCCGTAACGCCATTTCCGAAAAAGTTTACTTGTTTGATGTTAACCAAATCAGCTAATGGTTCTATGTATGCATGCATGTTTGTATGTTTATATATTTGCATGTATAATTTATTACGTATGTATGCATATGTGTGTGCGCGCGCGTGGGCGGATATGCATGTATGTATGCAGCTTAATGTAATGCTCAAGCATGGCCGCAGTCAAATTATTGAAACAAGTAAAAAAATAAAAGAATGTATGCCCATGCTGTCGCACCTGCCTCTACCTCTCCAACGTCACCATCCTCACTGGTACCCATCACCGACTCCTTTACCTGAACCTCAAGTAATGTTATTTACTGCATCTCCTGATCTCTCTGCCCTTGCTGGTACAGTTGTCAAACGGAACGCCGCTCGGTTGACCGGTTCGCGGAGCCCCACCGAGACATCAGACTCGGCAATGACACCCTGCTCTCGAGCCACTTCCACTCTACCAGTTATTCGCTATAATATCTGTCTGTGTTCGGACTGTCTCTGCACAGGGGCCATCCAGACACCCGCCTTCGCGTGAACAGGAATTAATCTTCTCTCTTCGTTCCCTTGCACTATATGAACTCAACCCACTACTTCTCTACATCTGCCACTAACTCCATATACCTCTCACATCCAGCTACCTCCCACTTACACACCTGCATACCGCCTACCTCGGTACCCTCGCCACACACACACTACTATACAAACACCCATACACATTGTTCAACTCATAACTCATTTCACATTCCATTACACACACAGACACAACCCCTTCTCACTCTACACACACTAGCGCGAAACACTTCTCGGTACTCACACCACACACCACACACCATTATCCACACACCTACCTATATATATAGTTGAAATTTACAGAAGAACAAAGGACGGAGTCAGGTGTATAAACAACAAACAGGTGTATTAGTTTGATGCTCTGGAAGGTGAGAAAGTCTTTTATGTTTCGAGCCTACGCTCTTCAGCAGAAAATTTAAAAAAAGATTTTTGGAGTTAGCAGTCAATCATGGTGACTGATACTTATGTATATATATATATATATATATATATATATGACGGGCTTCTTTCAGTCTCCGTCTACTGAGTCCACTCACAAGGCTTTGGTCAGCCCGAGGCTATAGTAGGAGACACTTGTCCAACGTGCCACGCAGCGGACTAAACCCAGAACCGTATGGTTGATAACCAAGCTACTTACCATTCGACCACTCTTGCATGCAACATGGGTGAGAGATTAAGAAGTTCGTTTCATAGTCATGCTGATTCCGGTTAAGTTCCCCCTGAGAGACACTTTGGACAAGCGTCTTCTTTTGAAGTCTCAGACTGACCAATCACCTGCGAGTAAATTTACTGGACGGAATCTCCGTTGAAGCCCGTCGTGTACAGATGTGTGTGTGTGTGTGTTTGTGTGTGTGTATGCGTGCGTATTATCTGCTTGCACGATTTCACAACTGATGTTGGTTTGTTTATGGCCATGAAACGTTGTGCTTCATCAAAAGGAAGCTATTAGTATAAGTAGCAGATTTTAAGAGAGAAAGTACTGGAATGGATTCCTGAATTTATTGACTATGCTGTGCAAGACGGTGCCCCAGCTTGACCGCAGTCTCACAACACAAACAAGTATATAAATATAAACATGTAGAAGGAAATAATAATTTGATGTCTTCATTATTACAATAAAGTCTATGTAACTCATATTTGTTTTATTATTAATGTGGTAAGCCAGCGAGCTGGCAGTGTCGTTAGCACGCCGGGCGAAATGTTTAGCAGTATTTCGTCTGCCCTCGGAGTTTCAAATTCCGCCGGGGTCGACTTTGCCTTTCATCCTTTCGGGGTCGATATCTTAAGAACGAACCAGATGTGTACTGGGGTCTATCTAATCGATCACCGTCCCAAAAATTTCAGGCCGTATGCCTAGAGTAGAAAAGAAAATGCATAGGTCGATATATTAAGTACCAGTTGCATACTAGCGTCGATCTAATCGACAGGCTCCCTCCCCAAAATTTCGGGTCTTGTGCCATCCTTTCATAGAATATACTAATCAAGTACTGTTATCGATGATATTAATTAACCCACCTTCCTATAATTGTTAGCTTTGTGTCAAAATTTGAATCCATTAATAATATGTGACGTGGTTGCACTGTTAAAGATACGCAATTTTTATAACTGTAAATTTGGAAACAATTTTTAATAATCACTTCCACTCGGCAAATTAAAATATGTTTAAAGAAAAAAAATATTATATAAAATAATATTATTACCGGCATAATGCCTCTCCCAAGGTTTAATTGTATTATATAAAATATTTTTCAAAAATTAAATATTAATAAGATAACCATTATCGCGGGGAATTAAAATTTAAAAGTTTTCCTGCATTAAAATTATCTTCAGTGCGTATAACCATATGGTAAAAAATACGGAAGGCCGTATTAGTAAAAAAAATATGATGCAAGGGAAGCTACTCTGTGGAGCTATCGTCTACCGCTACATGTAGTGAAATGTCGCTTGAGAGCGCTATGGCTGCGACTATGGTGACCGGTATTTTGGGCGATTCCGTGAGATTAGAGGGAAATTTATGGTCAGTAAGGTTTTGAATATGGAATATATAGAAGTAGATTATTTGTGTGCGTGTGTGTGTTTTTTTTTTTTTTGGTGGTGTTTCTTTTGTGTTTGTTATTTGCAGTTCGCTCTTTCGTAGAGAATGTGAACAGCGAAAATTACGAGAAACAAGCGACAGACGTGTGCATATATATATATGTGTGTGTGTGTGTGTGTGTGTGTGTGTGTGTGTGTAAATGAATATGTGTGTGAGTGAGTACGTATGTGTTAAATGTGTGTGTGCGTCTGAGTGAGTTTGCTCAAATACAAATATTTCAATAAATATAGCAGATTCTCAATACATACATGTATATATACACGCTCACACGCACATAGATATACATGTACACACACACAAACACACACACACACATGTATATATAAATTAATATAAACAGCAAGGCGCACTGTCATACCACATAGGAACAATTCAATCGTCGCTAAGCGTGACTAAAGGTGCCGGTGCACCAACAGTGCTAGAAATAAGAGTTAAAACACCCACACTGCTGTAAGAGGACCGCAAATATATACATATACTGACAGTATAAGTATTTATTTGCGCTCTTCTTACAGTATTGAGGGTATTTTAACTCTTATTTCTAGCGATGTAGGTA
>NC_068999.1:8870382-8871424 GCF_001194135.2 Octopus bimaculoides | reverse complement strand
TGTGTGTGTGTGTGTGTGTGTGTGTGTGTGTGTGTGTGTGTGTGTGTGTGTGTGTGTGTGTGTGTGTAAATCTTAACTCTTAATCTTAGTTTCAGTCAGTGTACTATGGTTATGCCGGAACAATTCTTTCAACGGTTTCCAGTCGCTCATACCGAACCCAGGGTAAATTTCAATTCAATACTTATTTTATCGATTTCTTTTTGTCAAACCCCAAATTAACGCATACATAAATGTATATGACATAACCATTGACAGAGACACTATGAGAAATAGGCTCAGGTCTGTATGTTTTGGAATGGCCGTGTGGTTAATCACTTCGTTTTGCAATCATGCTGTTCCAGTATCGATCTCTTTCCGTGGTGTCCTGGTAGCGCCTGGTATTTAACAGTGTGAGCCAGTGGTTAATATTACATTATGGAATAAGGCAGCGAGCTAGCAGTATCGTTCACACACCGAGCGAAATGCTTAGCGGCATTTTGTGTTTCTTCTGAGTTCAAATTCCACCGAGATCCGCAGTTGTGCACTGGGGTCGATGTAATCGATTCACCCGCGGCACTAGAATTGCTGGCCTTGTGTTAAATTTGGGTCCAATATTACATTATGGATAAGACGGCGAGCTGGCAGAATCGTTAGCACGCAGGGCTAAATACTTATTGGTGCCTTTATGTTCGGAGTTCAAATCCCATCAAGGCCGACTTTAACTTTTTATCGTTTCTGCGACGATAAAATAAGTAACAGTTAAGTACTGTGGTCGATTTAATCAACTTAGCCCCCTCCCCCGAAAATTACTGGCTTTGTGCCAAAATATGAAATCAATACTGCTATATGGACGAAGGCGGCGAGCTAGCAGAATCGTTAGCCCGCCGGTCAAAATGCTTAGTGGTATTTCGTCCGTCTTTACGTTCCGAGTTCAAATTCCGCTGAAGTCGACTTCGTCTTCTCCTTCTTCTTCTTCTTCTTCTTCTTCTTCTTCTTCTTCTTCTTCTTCTTCTTCTTCTTCTTCTTCTTCTTCTTCTTCTTCTTCTTCTTCTTCTTCTTCTTC
>NC_068999.1:8869135-8870114 GCF_001194135.2 Octopus bimaculoides | reverse complement strand
CATGATAGTCAACCGGATTTCAATGTTTCTGTTGTTTCGTAGAGGGCGCCACCAGCGACAACTAGGTCACTGGGTTGATGTCGTTGTTATTGTCGGTGTAGTAAGTAGATAAAGCATGGCCGAATAGATAAAATGTTTTCTTTGCAATTATGAGTTCCAAAGTTCGATCCAACTGCAGGAGAGTTTTGGCAGGCGTATTTAACCGTAGTCTTGGTTAGATGCAAACATTGTGTGTGTGTGTGTATGTGTGTGAAATTTGGTTTGACAAGACCAGTTTGGAAGCCTGTCCGACGTATTGCTGTTGGCTGGCCTTTTTGTCATTGCTGACGTAATAAGCTCACCCACTTCCGCTCTGCCTCGCTGTTTCTGGAAGTCAATGCCTAGTCCTCTAAATACATTTACCCCTTTTCCAGTCACGGGTACGTCTCGAAGAAAAGACAAAACCAGAACGGACATACTAGATAACTGTATGAGGGTACATCTGCCTCAGAGTCCCTCCTTCCAGAATTTCTGTAGGGGTTTGCTCTCTTAGCTATTTCTAAACGCTTAACAAATTATTACACAAAGCAGTTGGATGGACTGTACGTGTAAATTAACAAGTTTAACCTTTCTGCTGTTGAGGGTCCGATCAGACTTGGTACAACAGGCTTATGATGCAATACACTTTATACACAGCTTTCAAATTTTGGCACACGGCTAGCAATTTCAGTAAGTCGATTATATTGGCCCCGTTGCTCAGCTGGTATTTATTTTATCGACCTAAAAATGATCAACGGCAAAGATAGCTTCGGCGGAATTTGAGCTCAGAACGTAAATACGGATGAAATGTGAAACAGGGTGGAAAAAGAGTACTCAAATACCAGAGGTAGAGTAATATGCTTTATTGAAAAGCAGCAGAAATATAACAAAACGTTATTACTCAGAGTTACACGTTCCTGTCCGACGAATATATATATATATATATATATATATATATATA
>NC_068999.1:8865667-8866486 GCF_001194135.2 Octopus bimaculoides | reverse complement strand
ATATATATATATAGTTATATAAATACTTATATACAAGGGTACTTCCATAAAGCAGATGATTCAATCATCATTTTTTTTTCTCCTTTCCTTTTCATATTTAGATTATTTTACATAAACATAACTTTGAAAAGAAATGAAAATTGCTATCCTGCATTTTATATATATGCGATCATCTTTATGCATATTATGATTTATATTTCATATATATATATATATATATATTATATTATATTATATTATATTATATTATATTATATTTATTTTTTGTTGTTAGTTTTGATATTTTTTTGATGTGCGTACATCGTAAATGTCTTTGAGATTTTTTATAAAGTCTCAGAACGCAGAAGAGAAATCACACATGCAAACTAACTTCAAACGCTAACTCCCTGGTTCCGTTATACATGCATACCGACATGTTTATATGTCTGTCTATCTTTTTTATCTGGCTATCTGTCTACATATCTATCTATCTATCTATCTATCTATCTATCTATCTATCTATCTATCTATCTGTCTGTCTCTCTGTCTCTCTGTCTGTCAGCCTGTCTCTATATCTATTCATCTATCTATTTATTCATCCACAACTCTTATCAACCCATCTATCTTTCTGTGTGTCCCGTCTGTATATCTGCCTATCTGTCTATTTGTCTATCTATCTATCTATCTGTCTATCTATCCATTTTGTCTGTCTATTTTCTGATCTATCTATCTAGCTAGCTAGCTTTCTTTCTGTCTGTCTATCAATCTAACTATCTATATATCTACCTATCTATCTACCTATCTATCTATTTATCTATCTGCTTATTTATCTACCTGGCT
>NC_068999.1:8858800-8864074 GCF_001194135.2 Octopus bimaculoides | reverse complement strand
TGATGATGATGATGATGATGATGATGATGATGATGAGCGTAGAGGAATAGAACGAGGAGGATAGGAGGAGGGCAGGATGAAGAGGGAAGAAAGAAGGGGGATAGGCATTAGAGGAGGAGTAATGGAAGAGGAGAAGGTAGCGCAGGGGGAGAGAAGGAGGTAATGGCGGAGGAGGGGAGTTAGTGGAGGAGGAGGAGGAGGGTAATGGAAGAGGAGGTGGAGGTGAGGAAGAAGAGGAGGAAGGAGGGAAGAAAGAAGGAAGAGAAGAAGACGAAGAAAATTGAATGAATAAAATATAAAAAAACGAACGAATGAAATGTTGAATGAATGAAAAATTAAACAAATAAATAAATGAATGAATAACTACATGAATGAAATTTCGTAATTTTCAGTCATTCAGTGGATGGAAATATTTTTTTCAACATCAAACGTTTGTGTGAATTGTCTGTATAGAAGTTGATTAATGAATAAAACCAAAAGACGAACAATTTTTCGATCAAATCGACATTGACACACCGTTGAAGTAGATTATAAATTCCATCAAGAGCGCCATATATGGATCCAATGGATTTGCTAGAAATAGCAAATTAATCTTCCTAAGAACTCGCCCTCTACATTCACTAACAAATAAAGCAACCCGCTGGAATATCGAAATGCGTCTAAATAAGACCAGATGGTCACAATTGTAATGGCTTTAATAATATTGTTATACTTGGAGATGGCCATATTTTGTTAATTAAACATATGCACTATATATTTGGTGTTCACTTCAAGTTTACCATCATCATTATTATTATTATTATTATTATTATTATTATTATTATTTTAATTAATATTATTACTATTTTGACATATTTTTTTATCCTTTTAATGTGGCCATGCTGGAGCATCGCCTTTTGTCAAGCAAATTGACACCAGGACTTATTCTTTGTAAGCCTAGTACTTATTCTATCTGTCTCTTTTGCTGAAGCATCACTAAGTTACAGGGACGTAAACACACCAGCATCGGTTGTCAAGCGATGTTAGGGGAACAAACACAGACACAGAAAGATACACACACACGCACCAAAAGCCTAAATGAGACTTCCTGTTATGGTATTCTTACTCGAACCAGCAAACTAACTTCTACGAGGTCGTAACTTCGGCTAAATACAGCAGCCTAATCTCCCTCAAATGACTAGATTACCGTCTCAGGAAACGAAAAGACACATTAGATAGTGTAATCCATGATATGATGGGAGTCTCTCGTAGTGAGCGAGAAAGAGGGATTTGCAATTTCTTGCCGATCCACCCGCACAATCGTTTCGTTTATGATCAAATTTTTGTACACAACATTAGCTTACTCTCTCCATCAAACCAACGTTGCCTGAAGAGGTGCACGGTGTGCCACACCCCAGGCGTCGAAGTGACTGTGGAGCAACGTGCAATGAAGTGTCTTGCTCATGAACACAAATGCACTTCCCGGTCCAGGAATTGAAACCACGATCTCGTGATCAGGAATGCAACACCCTAACCACTAGGCCATGCTTCCTCACAATCCAAGATATACATAAACATGCATTGCTCATGCTGAGACGTTTGAGATCATATATCTATCGACCCACGCAATAGAGCAACCAGATATCCGTCAAAGCACAAGCTTACCATTTCAAGATAAGTAAAACACACTAGACAATATATATAAGTGACAGGGGAAGTATTAATACCGATAGGTAATATGTATCCCTACTTCAACGTAGACGTTTCGTGAGTAAAAACTTTACCGCGGTAGATACCATGAGGGGAGAGTCTCATGTAGGCTTTTGGTGCAAATTGATTAAACCCCACTAACTCCAGTGCCGAGACCACCAGATCACCTGGTTTTGACCTTGCATGATCTCGTCAAGGACGGACGCTCGACCGCTAGAGATTAAATGACTCATCTCCTCGCCAGCAATATATATAGAAAAATCATGCCAGAACAGGCGCTGGTGTCGCGATTAGCCAGTTAGGAGGTTAAAGATATATATGTTAGCGACAGCGACGGACTTAATGCCGAGATATTGCTGCTATCTCTTGCGGCAGAGCGTCGACCATTGACGAGAACAAGAAAGGTCAAAATTCACGTGATCTGGTGGTCTCGGCTCTGAAGATGTTGAAGATTAATCTCTCCGCTAGCAATATAACCAAGAGTGCAATTTGCACCAAAAGGCAATATGAGAGGTTCTCTCGTGACACTTATCGCAGTATAGTTTGTTCTGACGGAACATCCACGTTTGAGTGGGGATAAACATTAACACAGGACAATGCACTCCAAGATATACATAAACATGATATAATTATTGCTGGTTTCATATGGGAGTTTAGAAGGTGGTGAGCTGGCAGAAACGCTAGCACGCCGGGCGAAATGTTTAGCGGTATTTCGTCTGTCTTTACGTTCTGAGTTCAAATTCCGCCGAGGTCAACTTTGCCTTTCATTCTTTCGGGGTCGAAAAATTTGGTACCAGTTGCGTACTGTGGTCGATCTAATCGACTGGCCCCCTGCCCCCTAGATTAGGAAAGGATATGGGGATTCAGACCGCAACACCCTCACTGGTATTAGACATAATAAAAGTACACTACTACTGAAATAAAAGCATTCAACGACATACCCGCATTGGATTTGAACTCAGATCGAGACCTCTGTACCGAGTAGTCAATTCTGCATTATGTCCACCTCGACCATTTGCCTTCTACTTCTGGTCAGCAACTCGGCAACCTTATCGACCAGGCAGGCATCAGTGCGTCATTTAATAACATAGATAGATGAAAGAAAAAGGGGGGTGAGAAGAGATGATAAGCAGACATGCGGACAAACATGAAGAGATAACCAGTTCTTACAGTTGAGAGATCGATAAATCAATAAATGAACGGGCGGACGAACGAACGAACGAACGAACGAACGGACGGACAGACGGACTGACGGAGTGTAAAATTGAACTATTACGTGAATGGACTTTGGTTGAGGAAGAAATAAGAAATATCACTGATAGCGGGATGTGAGGTGGTAGTAGAGTACTTTACATTTACCAGAAGATTCTTCGAAGATGTAAGATGCATATGTGACTCTGTGTGTGTGTGTATATGTACGTGTGTCTGTATGTGTGTGTGCGCGCTCGTACATTTGGGATTCGTGTGAAAATGTAATTATGGATGGATGGATTGATGGATTGATGAATATGCATGAACGAACACAAGTACGCACAAATACATATATACACACGAGCACAAGCACACACACATACGTATGTCTATAATATATAGGTATATATATATATATATATATATATATATATATATATATATATATATATATATATATATATATATATATATATATATATATATATATATATATATATATATATATATATACATGTATATATACATACATATATGTAAATATATATATATATATATATAATATATATAAACATACATATATATATATATATACATATATATGTATATACATAAATATTTATAAATATACGTAAGCGAAAGCAGGTTATTGTAATCACTCGTCTTTGTGTGTTTGGAAGATTACTGGAAAACAGCGGAACGGATTTTCACGACATTCGGCAGAAATACTCATTTGGTGAGTGGCTCGAAATGATTTAATTTAATCGAACTTACAAATATCCCAATAAGCAAGTGGTCATATTATTTTTCTTAACTTTCTTTTTACATACGAATCGACCCTCGTCTGCGTGTAGCTATAGATCATGGTGTACTAATGCGTGTAAGTACCTGTGCGTACATACATACATACGTGACTCTGTGTGTGTGTGTGTGTGTATGTGTGTGTGTGTGTGCGTGTGTGTGTGTGCGTGTGTGTGTGTACAGTGATGGATTCGAGGGTTTCGCTTATTTACGACTTGATTTCTTAATTTCACCGGAGTAGAAATACCTATAATGATGATACTTTTTAAAAAATAGCTTAATTCAATTAAAAATCATGGCTAAGCAATGCATTGTAAGCCACACTATAATTTGCGAAGACATTTATCTGCACACAGGATATGCAAGGACCTCAGACAGTTAATACTTTCCTTAAGATGTTCGCTGTGCCCAATAAGGCTGCTTTTTGCAAGACATCAATCTTGAATGGGGTTTCCAGTTTCCTTAAGAAGTTTTGAAGATTCAATGGGATTGAGTCCAACGCTTCGATCACCACTGGTATCACTTTTACATTACCCCCTCGCATTCTATACAGCTTTGCCATTTCCACTTTCGATTCGGAGTACTTGGTGATTTTTTTCAACCTCTTTACTCACAACATTCATGTCATTTGGTATGGCTACATCAACGATCTGACAGTATTTGTCTCTCTTACTCAATATGACAATATCCAGCCGACGGTGTTCGATTACACATTCCGTCTGAAAAATCATAGTCCCAGACTATCGCTACTTTTCCATCCTCCTGCATAACTTTACTTGGGACATGCTCACACCAGTTCTCTGTTACTTCATATTGGTATTTACAGCATAAGAGCCAATAAAGATGCACACTCGCTTTATCGTGCAGGCGCTTGTATTCTTTTCGTGCAAGACTCTCACATCTACTTACCAAGTCGGTCACATTTCTCTATTCATCTATTTAGATAGATAGATAGATAGATAGATAGATAGATAGATAGATAGATAGATAGATAGATAGATAGACAGACAAGGATGCATGCATGCATACATACATACATACATACATACATACATACACACATACATACATACATACCTACATACATACATACATACATACGTACATACATATTTCGGCTGCGTTGTTTATTGATCCGCCTGGTTCTTCGAGTTGGTCGGTTAGTTGGTTGCCTGGTTCTTAATATATGGAAATACTGTGTCGGTCGTGAATAGAGAAGACATTTCTAAAGGCGGCATTGGAACGTTGGTAATGCAATTATACGCGTTGGAAGTGGAGAAAGCGAGAGAGAGAGACAAAGAGAGAGAGAGAAACAGAAAGAGTCAGTGAGAGACACACGGACAGACAGACTGAGAGACAGAGAGACATTGGTTCGTTCGTTTCCAAGTGATGTGGTGGAATTAGAATTGCTCCGGGCAAACTCCACCTCCTACTACTACTACTACTACTACTACTACTATAAATAATAATAATGATAATAATAATAATAATACCACCACTACTATTGTTACCACTACTTGTATGGTAGTAGTGGTGAAGGTGGTGGTTTTGGTGGTTTTGGTGGTGGTGGTGATGGTGGTGGTGGTGGTGGTG
>NC_068999.1:8857338-8857916 GCF_001194135.2 Octopus bimaculoides | reverse complement strand
TGGTGGTGGTGGTGGTGGTGGTCGTCGTCGTCGTCGTCGTCGTCGTCGTCGTGGTATTGGTGATGGTGATGGTGGTAGTAGAGGATTGATGGTGGTGGCGGGGGTGATGGTGTTCGTGGCAGTGGTCATCACGGTGTTGCTGTTTTTGTTGTTGCTATGGTTGTTGTTGGGTGGTTAGTTTTAATGGCCTGTGACGTCGCTGGTGTTCTTGCTACGATTGGTGCTTTTGGTGTTGTTTGGGGCTGGTGGCGATGATGATGACGTCAGAGACAATTATTGATGTTGCTGTTGTTGTTATAGTTGATGTTACTGTTGTTGCTGCTGCTATTGATGCTGTTGGTTAGCCCCAGGTCAGTTTCGATCGAGGAACTTACGTACGAACAAGAGTGTATTTTGGGGTAAATTACAAGAGGGCGCTGAAGTAGAGCGATGTAGAATATGAGCAGAAATTGGATTGGACAAACGTGACGAAAACACGTTCTTTATAATCACACACACACACACACACACACACGTCTATTCAAATATACAAACAATTACACAGACACACACACACACACACACACACACATATATAT
>NC_068999.1:8852527-8857227 GCF_001194135.2 Octopus bimaculoides | reverse complement strand
TATATATATATATATATATATGTATGTATGTATGTAATGTTTGTATATATATATCATATATATATGTGCGTGTGTGTGTGAGTGTGTGTGTGTGTGTGTGTCTGTCTGTCTGTCTGTCTGTCTGTCTGTCTGTATAAATAAGCAGACTGACAGATAGATAGATAGATAGATAGATAGATAGATGTAAAATATATCATTCTCCATATAATAGCTCGAATACGTGTATGCATTCATCTGTGTCTATTTATACAAATACATAGTTTCATACTTAGATCCATAATTACGAGAGGGTTACCCCCAAAGGAAACCAGAATTTTACAATATTATTTTATTCACTTAGTTTTACATGTTTACACTTTTATCGCCTTCAAAATATTCGCCATTCCAAGCAATTCATCGATTCAGTCGCGTTTTCAATATTCCAAAGCAATGCTGGGAACTCTTGCGAAATGATGCCTTTCAAAGCCTCTGTCGTTTTTTTTCTTCACCACTTCCACATCTGCAAGTTCCGTAGCACCAGCTTTCGTAATCAACGATGACCTTCGAAAAAAGCTCCTGTTCAACCTCCAACCGTTTTTTCAGTTCACGACACGATTTCAGTCGTGACTACTTTTGACATTCCGTGAGCAAGCGAGGCACAAATTTTGCAGTAACTCTTTTCATTCGCAATTTCTCACTCAAAATTCGTTGGCAGGAGCTCCGGAACACACCGGATGTTGTTGTTGTTGTTGTTGTTGTTGTTAACATTAGTGTTCAGGTCACTGCTCGGAATCGAACTCGGAATCTTAAGGCTAGTAGCTCGCGCTCTTAACCCACGGACATATGGCGTAGTGGTTAAGAGCACGGGCTACTAACCCCAAGATTTCGAGTTCGATTCCAATCAGTGACCTGAATAATAATAATAATAATAATAATAATAATAATAATAATAATAATAATAACAATAATAATAATAATAATAATAACAACAACAACAACATCGAAAGAAAACCTTAGGAATGAGAACCCAGGTACGAAATTTCCCCCAAGACACCAGATGAAGGCTGGAGAATATATCAGTCGAAACACTGTGTTAACAAGAAACAAGATGAGGACAAATATCCGTCAAATGTAAATAATGTAAATAATGTCCTTGTTAACTGTTTGAAGCAAGACAACTGTTTCGGTCACCGTTTTCCCCAGCAGAAAACTGAATTTCACGCAAGCACGCTGTTCTGTCGTTTCAGCCATCCCAAAAATCGACGAACAGAGGAGGAGCACTGCAAAACAAAGTTGCACCACGTGGCAGTATGACCCAATAGGACGACGTCGGTCGGCGGACTGATGCCTGAGGGACGCATCATGTGGTTTCAAGCGGTGGAAGCCTGAACTACAACGGGCTTATCCCACAGAGAACGTTTACGGTTACTTTTGGATCCCTCCTCGTATATATATACATACATACATAACACACGTACATACATATATATATATATATAGAGAGAGAGAGAGAGAGAGAGAGAGAGAGGGAGGGAGAGAGAGAGAGAAGGGGAGGGAGGGAGCACTCCGTCGGTTGCGACGGCGAGGGTTCCATTTGATACGATCAATGCTATAGCCTGTTCATGAAATTTACGTGCAAGTGGCTAAGCACATATAGACAGATAGATAGATAGATAGATAGATAGATAGATAGATAGATAGATAGATAGATAGATAGATAGATAGATAAGTTTCTTTATTGGCCACACAGGGCTGAACAGAAAGGTGACAAATATAAATGCAGAGCTTTTCTTTTCGAAGATGAAAAACAAAAAGGGAAAAATATGAGAAAAAAAAAGTAAAATTCCGATCAAAAAGGATCGAAAAGACGATCAAAAGGGATCGTGTATCCCAGAAGAATTTTAAAAATGTAAAAAGCAAGATTAAGTTTATCCGTGGAAAGAAAAGCCTACGGAAAAGACCACGGTAACTTCAGGAAGGGAAGGAATAAACGCATGAGAACAAAGTACTCTCTCTCTCTCTCTCTCTCTCTCTCTCTCTCTCTCTCTCTCTCTCTCTTTTCGATTTACAGATAGATAGATAGATAGATAGATAGATAGATAGATAGATAGATGTGACATAGTTCTTTAATGTCAATTTTTTGTGCTGACCTCAATGTCATGTTTTTAATGCTGAAATATTTTTTAGTCTTTTGATTATTGAAACCACCATATTGATTCGCATGGATGAAGGCCAAAATACAATTGATTCTTTAATGCTTGTGCCCCATCATAATTTGTCTCTGCGACCTCTAATTAGTTTTCTACCTAATTGTCTCTGTCCCACTGGGCACAGGACCAATGTTATTTTGTTTTCAATGGAACGATTGTACAATCTCTTGAATAAGAGTTAAAGCATTACTGGTACTTACGTTATAAAGTTTGAATAAAATATGAAATATACACGCATATATACGTACATACACACATACATACATACATACATACACACACGCATACATACATACATAAATACATACATACATAACTACATAGATATTCACACATACTTTCTCTATTGGCAAAAAATCTTGAAATATACTGAATAATGACATACATACATACATACATACATACATACATACATACATACATAAAAGCTTTATACAAGTTTATCATTTAAATATATATGAGCATGTCTAGATATGCAACTATATGCATGAAAATACATACAAAAAACAAAGCATCCAAATCTGCACATTTACATACATACAGGCATACATACGAACAAAAATACCCTGTTGTTGATGCTGAAATTCCAATGAAGGAGCCTTTGATCTAGGTTAGAAACCGGTTCTTTCTGTATTGGCAAGAAATCTTGAAATAAAACTGAACAATGACATACATAGATACATACATACATGCATAGAAATAAGTGATGCTCTTTAAGTTTGAGTCAAAATGAAGCTTTCGTGATAGATGCTTGCACATGATGTTGTACAGAGGTATCGAACCTTGGACATCGTGACTGAAAAGCGAACTTCTTGGTAACTCGCCTATGCCTGAATTAATATATATTAAGGCATGGCTCCGCCATACTACATACAACGTGTCAGGAAAGCGAATATCAATATAAAACTATGTGATACAGTATATTGACGAAGTATGAAATTATTCATCCCTATAAAATTATAGCAACCCAGTTTCCTAAAATCGATTATTCGCTTGCATCTACAAACCCTTTGTGACTATCGACCGATCGATTACGTTGCAACTATCAATGCGTCTACAATTATCGATTCATGTTATAACTGTGAATCCATTCATTACGTATTATTAATCATCTTGCCGATTGACAATCCATTTGTAATAACGGATCTGTCTGCAAATTGCGCTCAGAAAAATGTCCACGGGACCTTCCGTCATGTTTGCTAGAAATTATTTGCAAAACATACGCGTTAATAATATCCGGGGCTACAAATTAATAGAGCCGACATAAACGATTTAGTGACTATCATTGGTCACCTGGTTCTCATTTATTTTATCAACGACAGAAATAGTCCAAAATAAAACCAAACCGATAGCGATGGAATTTGAATCATGGAGAGTGTTATATCAACGCTTTCCTAATATAAAAGACAAACATCTTCTCCTATAAGGATGATAACAAGGTGGATATCAGTCAGATTGAGGTATTTAATCCGACAATATACCGTCTCTGTCACTGCAATAAATCTTGTTGTACTCTTTCGACGCAACTTTCTCTTACAGTTTCTTTCTGTTTCTGTTGTACCTGTATTTCATAGGGCCAGCCTTGTCACACGTTAAGGATACACGTGTCTGTGGAGTGCTCAGCCAGTTGCACGTTAATTTCACGAGCAGGGTGTTCCACTGATCGGATCAACTGGAATCCTCGTCATTGTAACCAGCCGAGTGCCACATTATATATATATATATATATATATATATATATATATATATATATATATATATATATATATATATATATATATATATATGTACGTGCATGTGTTGTGTATACAAATAATACATATGATTATTTTCAGTGTTCCATTTTAAATCATAACTTACTATAAAAATGAAAGGGCACATTGTGTTTGCGTATGCATAGATATATATACACATACATATGTTGTTATATATATATGTGTGTGCATATATAGATAGATAGATAGATAGATAGATAGATAGATAGATAGATACATACATACATACATACATACACACATACATATGCGTGTTTGTATGGGATTGTATCCATATGTAGATGTGTAGTTATGCTATTTATGCTTCTAAATATACAATATATACAAATATATTGATGTGTATGTGTGTCAATGTGTACGCGTACTTCGATACATCGATATAGATGTGTGTGTGAATGTGTTGTTTTATATTATCTCTGTATTCATTTAACAACGAGAGTAAACATACTATGTGATATACACTGGAGTCGCAGGTCACGGTCAGCTTTCAGGCATCTTGCCTCCATTTATTTTTGTTCAATTTGACCAAAAACAACTGCAGACTCTAAGACGTACAGAGCGACGCGAGACGGCGAACACGCAGATTAAACGCCATGCATGTTTAGATGTATTGTTTAATGATGGCTATAAAAGCTACATCGAAGCCTTTAAACTCTTTATATCTTTCATATTATTTATCGAGCAAATTACGATTTACATTATATATATATGTGTGTATATATATATATATATATAT
>NC_068999.1:8849222-8851929 GCF_001194135.2 Octopus bimaculoides | reverse complement strand
ATATATATATATATATATATATATATATATATATATATATATATACATACACACACATAGACATGTATAGATATGTACATGTGTACATACACATGTACACACATACATATGTGTATATTTATATTTGTGCACGCGTGTGGAAAGTATGCATGAATAATGTTTGCAACAATCAATGTATTATCGCTCATCATCGTCATATTATAACAGCAACAATAACTACAACAACAACGGATGCTCCTAAAGCCAAGCTGAGTAACTGAGGAGTATTACGTACAATACACGCGTGCAAACACTCATGGATGTATAAATACATAATCTATATTCAATATGTATACGCATTCAATTTGTGCATAACACACGAACGCTTTATATGTACAGAGATCGACCTCACATGTTCCTGGCTTTAAGGGTATTGCGAAAGGGCTGGCTGGACCTTGAACGATCCGAGATCTGTTTTTACAGGGCTTAGAAAAACTGAAGGACTGCTGCAATAAGTGTGTGAATCTTAGAGGGGAATATGTTGAATAAAATCATGATTAATAGATCCTCCTGTATTTTCTGTTACTCAAAGGCGGGGACCTTTTAGCAGACACTCGTATGTATACATACGCATGTGTGTGTGTGTGTGGACAAATGGCATATATAGTTAGCGATGTAGCTTGATATGCGTATATATATATATACTTCAACTTCAACTACCAAAGTCAAACTGTTTCTCCACTGTAGGGATTTCTTTTCATATTATTCAACAAGGAATCTTCCACACTACAGGGTGATATTCAAAAGAATTAAATTCGATTCATAGCCAATGCTTTGACGGAAAGATTCCTTAAGAATCCACACTTCTTCAGGTCCATGCACACGGAATCCCTACAGACTTCTCTCACTTTATGTGGAATCTTGAAAACCAGATAAATGCTTTTCCAGTATTATTTGAGTCATTCTTAACTTAGTTCTTCTTTACTCATTCAGTGGCTCACAGCTTTCGATTTTATATCTATTCATATCTGCATGTATTACAATAGCCCACTGTCCCTTTCACAAGAAAGCTTAACTTTCATATTTCTCCTATTCATGTACTCACCCACTTCTATATGTGTCAATTTTAAACGATTACTTTTTATTACTATTTCATTGGAGGTTTTATTGTTATTACTATTTCATTAGTCGTTTTACTATTTCGTTATTTGAAAGACACTTTAAACTCCCCTAGAGTTTCTAACGAAGAATATTTTTCTTTATTGCACCAGACTTACCTCCCTTTCTGCTTTCACTAAAAGCCCAAGCAATTATCGCATTACTAGCTCCTCTACGTGAGCGTCAAGCCAAATTAAAACGAGGCTTTCCTTATATCTCGTGCAACTCAGCCATATTTAGAAGTCATGGCTGCATCAAAACACAGAATACGAACAACTACAAGCATATTTTGCGTATGTGAAACTTTCAGGAATTCATATTGGAGTAAATAGAATATTCGATTAATACATAGATAAACTAAGGCTGGCTAAATCATTAGTACGCCTGGCGATAAAACTTAGTGGCAATGCGTCCGTCTTCGCGTTCTGAGTTCAAATTCCACCGAGGTCGACTTTACTTTTCATCCTTTCGAAGTCGATCAAATAAATGCCAGTTCATCACCGGAATCAATGTAATCGACTTGACCCTTACTCTGGAAGTGCTGGACTTCTACCAAAAATTTGAAACCAATAGACTGAATAAATTAATCAAACGCTCATATCCACACACGCACTATTACAATGCTTTCGTGTTTATATGTTTATATGTATGTATATATATATATATACACATACACACACACGCATATGTATATATATATATTCAATATTCTTTTATTTGTTTAAGTCATTTTACTGCGGCCATGCGGGAGCACCGTCTTTAGCCGAACAAATTGACCCCAGGACTTATATTTTGTCAATGTAGTACTTATTTTATCGGCCTCTTTTACTGCACCGCCAAGTTACGTGGACGCAAACACACCAACACTGGTTGTGAAGCGATGATCAAGGAACAAACACAGACACACAACACACATATATATATATATATATATATATATATATATTACTTGTTTCAGTCATTAAACTGACTCCATGCTGGGGCACTACCTTATATGCGTATGAATGTATTTAGTTATATAATTATATATATATATATATATATATATAATGTATATTTAATATATGTATGTAAGTGTGTGCGCGCGTGTATGTGTGTGTGTGTGTGTGTGTGTGTGTGGTCAGAAGTTTGCCTCCCAGCCATATGGTTCTGTGTGGCACCTTGGGCAGGTGTCTTCTAGTATAGCTTTCGTCAGACTAAAACATTTTGAGTAGATTTGGTAGACGGAAACTAAAATGTCGTGGCTTGGCAGAAATCTTTTTAAAGTGTCAGACCACGATATGTTGCGGTATTATAGTTTCTCAGATCGAATCCCTGGAAGGGAAGCTCTGCCGTTGATATTTGCTCGGTCGATAAAACAAAATGCCAGTCTAGTTCGATGATCAAAGGTATCGACTAATCACCACCCCCTGAAAATTGCTAGCCTCGTGACTAAATTATATACAAACATACATACATACATGCAAATGCTCGAGTGTGTGTATGTGTGTGTGTGTGTGTGTGTATGTATGTATGTGTGTGTGTGTGTGTGTGTGTGTGTGTGTGTGTGTGTGTGTGTGTGTGTGTGTGT
>NC_068999.1:8845290-8846399 GCF_001194135.2 Octopus bimaculoides | reverse complement strand
TATATATATATATATATATATATATATATATGTGTGTGTGTGTGTGTGTGTGTATGTGTGTGTGTGTGTGTGTGTGTGTTAGTATTAGCGTGTGTCTTTACAACTGAATGTATGTTGATATGCATGATATACGTATCGATAGCATGCATATGCGCCACGCCCTGATAAATATGAAAACACTCATTGATACACACATACGCGTATGTATGTATACGTACGTACATTTACACACACACACACACATATATATATATGCGTACATACACACATATATGGATATATGCACACATATATATACATGTATATATATACGAGTGTGTATGTGTGCGCGCGTACGTACACACACAGATACGTATATACGTGTATATGTGTGCGTTTGTGTATGTATTTATGTATACATATATGTGTACGTTTTGATGAATTTTTGAAATGCGGTGTGAGTGCCTGCCTGTGCATATAAGCGTGCGACCAGTACTATATATGTACTATATATAGATAAACATATGTACTTATTTCAAAATCCAAAAGTGTCAGCGAGGAAGAAATATGAATATATCGCTAAGGCTGCAGACGGTGTTGTATTCTTTATAAGTGTCGGCATAGAAATAAATCTCTGGATATGGGGTCCTCTGATCTGGAAGAATTGTTACCAGCCAAAATGCCGAGTAAAATGCTCCGCGGCATTTCGTTCATCTTTACGTTTTGAGTTCAAATTCCGCCGAGGTTGACTTCGCCTTTCATTTTTTCGGGATCCATAAAATAAGTACCAGTTGAGTAATGGAATCAATAAAATCGATTAACCCACTCCCTTAAAATTGCTGGCCTGGTACCAAAATTTGAAACCAATATGTATCATGCCTTCGCTGATGCTTAGATGTCTACGTAGTCGACTGTAAGCAGAGAAACCTACTGGAAACTTGCACCTTTGACTGTGAAGAATATCAAAACTGCTGAATTTAGAGAAGGTTGTTACTTTATTTTATCTACTTCTATATGACGTAAGACGAAGTGACTGAACCTGGATTTGAACTCAGGATTAATACAGTAGAAACAAACTGGGCAATGTATTTTGTCAGACGTTCTAATGATTCACCAAACTCACCGCCTTA
>NC_068999.1:8839993-8842325 GCF_001194135.2 Octopus bimaculoides | reverse complement strand
CCATTGTTTGGTCAAAAAATTATTTCCTGCTCAACAAATATTATGTAATGTGGTGGCGCAATGTCCCAGTGGTTAGGGAAGCGGACCCGCGGTCGGAGGATCGCGGTTTCGATTCTCAGACCGGACGTTGTTGAGCGAAAACACCAAAACTCCACGAGGCTCCGGCAGGGGGTGTTGGCAACCCCAGTTGTACTCTTTCGCCCCAACTTTCTCTCACTCTTTGTTCCTGTTTCTTGAGTAACGCTGCGATGGACTGGCGTCCCGTCCAGCTGGGGGGAACACATACACCATAGAAACCGGGAAACCGGGCCCATGAGCCTGGCTAGGCTTTGAAAGGGCGAGAAAAAAAAACATGATGTGATATAAAATTTGTTAGGGCATTTCTGAACCCAGCCCCCACCGAATTAGGTAGGACTAATTGTGAAAATCAAGACAGCTACAAATGATTTCGAAAATGTTCCCCCAGTGTTATCAATAAAATAATAAAAGCAGCTGACCAATTCTGTTAGTTACGGACAAAGAATACAATTGTGCTCATTCGGAGAGTAAGATGTAGAATGAAAAAAGAACTTGTGATAGAAGAAAACTGACTGTAGTTTTGAAATCAGCCAATTTTAGTCTAAATCAAGTGAGAAAGCAAACTCAACAGAAATTATGTTCAAAATTGTGCCCCTGTGTTATTTGTGTATTATTGTAACAAGCAAGAGAGGAACGTAATCTCACACATCCAAGATTCTGCACCTCTTTCTCTCTCCCTTTATTTCTATATTTCTTGTAATCTTTCTATCTAATACACACACACATTTGCATACACAGGCAGTCACACAAACATTGATATACATACATACACACACACACACACACACACACACACACACACACATAGCCGCTCTTCCTTGACACTCTCACTCTCTCAGTCTCTCCCGCTTTCTGTTTCTCATTTCTATCACTCTCTTTCCCTCTCTTTCACTTTTTCACTTTCACACTCATACGCAAACAGAAACACGATATAATATATGTATGTATGCATACATACATATATCAACACATACATACATCCACACACTCACACATACGCACATACATACATACATACATACGTACACATAGATACATACATGAATACACACACGCACATACATACATACATACATACATACATACATAAATACACACACGCACATACATACATACATACATACATACATACATACATACATACATACATACATACATACAATGGCACATGCACACATTTCGTCTAACGAAACAACTGGAAACCGTCTCTATGGCAACAGTAGACTTGCAGTTAATTATCTGTTTTCTTCGGCAGGACAAAAGAAGGAATTCCTACCATTATGTCTTGTTATTCGGGCGACAGCAATATATTACACATAGATTCTATGGAACTGTAACATTTACATGTAACACACAGACAGAATGTCATACGCACATACATCCACAGAACATATATATATATATATATATATATATATATATACACAGACACACATATACCCAAATACACAAACAGAAATGTGCGGAAACTGACAAACAGACAGACATAGAAATGCATACATTTCACACACCCAACTATATTTACATACATATATAAATATGCATTCGGGTCATACACACATTCATACATATAGGATTGCCACATGCACACACATATACGCACATGCAGGCATGCATACATACGTGAAGACATATATGCATATATGTACGCACATACAGCTTAACGGATATATGCATACATTTATGTATTACAGGCACGCAAACATATGCCTATATATATTATTGAACCCGCAATCGTGTATCGTTGCCCTTGTGCACGTGCTCACACACACACACACACACACACACACACACGCACATACACATTGACATACACATAAATATTAGTGTCTCTAATGGAGAAAGAGCAGAGAGTTGTGTATACACACATACACACGTTTTGTAAATTTACATCCATCCATCCATCTATATATATATACATACATGCATACTTATATGTATACATATATACATACAAGCATGCATATATACTCATATACGTACATGCATACATACATGCATCCATATATACACTCATTCATTCATATATGCATGCATGCATACATACATTACATGCATACATGCATACATACATGCATACATACATATGTACATACATGCATGCATACATACACACATACATATATGCATGCATACATACATATATACGTGCATGCATACATATATACATGCATGCATACATGCATATATACACTCATTCATACATACGCACATACATATGTACATACCTGCATACAATCATTCGTACATACAT
>NC_068999.1:8838257-8839707 GCF_001194135.2 Octopus bimaculoides | reverse complement strand
ATATATATAGGTTTACTCAAGATTAGCTATTTCATTTCTGGGATTAGCTATTTCATTTCTGGGACCACTATTGTAGCTGATTTTTACAGAATGACTGCTGAAAATATTCCTGTGCCTATGATTGTATTTGGAAACGGTTATCAATGACGGCCTGCAGTTCCATTTCTACGTTAGTCTGAACACTAAGAAAAACGGATGAGTCTGAATAAAGGAACTCTTGAAATGAATCTAACTTTATTCCAATATTGGTCGGGTGAGTATGCTAAGATGAACGAAATACTTTTCCTTGAAGCTTACGACAATAAACTACTAGCAGATAATAACTACCCTATTGCAATAAGGAACTGCCTTATTTAAAATATCTCGAGTAGAAGAAAACCAGAGATTCACTTACATGTTTGATATGAGATTACTAAACAAAATGAAAAGTTACAGGAATGTTTTTCATCCTTCTAAGTTTTTCTTTTGCTTTACAAAAGTGTTTGTAAACTGGATCCTAAACCTAAAGAGGCGTGTAAAGTATCAACCTTAGTTACTTTGGTAGCAACCATAATTTTCAGCCTCATGCTGATGTTAACAGTTACGAAAGGGTCAGAGAATTTTTCTAGAAGTATCTATTGTCTTGTTATTTCAAATGTGTGGTAGGTCTAATCCATCGTCGAGGTACGATCCAATATTTTGGGAAGGGGATTTATATTCAATAATGTCTGATTTATTGACACCGATTAGATCACAGAGCCCGCTACCGTCATAGGAACTCATGGACACATCAAATATAGCTGTATGTTAATACATTTTTACTCAGACTGACTGATTATCAAAGAATACGATTTCAATGTACGTATGACAACCTTAATATCTGATTCCTCGATCATGATATACCTACTGACAAATTTTATGGTCTTCACCAGCAGGGCTCTAAATAGCTAGGGACAGAAGTCTACGATGTCGAATTGCGTGTATCTAAGTCTTGTATTATTTATAATGTTTCAGGGTAGCGAGCTGGCAGAAACGTTAGCACGCCGGGCGAAATGCTTAGCGGTATTTCGTCTGTCTTTACGTTCTGGGTTCAAATTCCACCGAGGTCGACCTTGCCTTTCATCCTTTCGGGGTCGATAAATTAAGTACCAGTTACGTACTGGGGTCAATCTAATCGACGTAATCCCTTTGTCTGTCCCAGTTTGTCCCCCTCTATGCTTGGCCCCTTGTAGGCAATAAAGAAATAAGAAACGTTAGCACGCCGGGCGAAATGCCGAACGGTATTTCGGTAAGTTCTGAGTTCAAATTCCGCCGAGGTCGACTTTGCCTTTCATCCTTTCGGGGTCGATAAATTAAGTACCGGCCCCTCCCGCAAAATTTCGATAACTGTGTAACTATTTTCCCACTATTGGAGCCAGTTATCTCCCTAATTTCGTTGTTTATATTCCTTGCTATCCTAGTTATTATGGAA
>NC_068999.1:8837170-8837906 GCF_001194135.2 Octopus bimaculoides | reverse complement strand
TATATATATATATATATATATGCATACAGGACGTCAACAACTGTAAACAAGATGAATTATGAAAACAAGCGTGTTGAATATGCAAACAACGAGAAAAAGAAATTGAAAACAGGACACGTAACACAAAGAACGGTCCTTCATCAGTTGTCTGCTGTCTATCAGCTCCTCATTTTGAGCACTGAACGACAATATGAGTCTTCGGAGACAGCTTGTCCCATAACTTCCAAAATAAATTTCGGGTTTTATGGAAGGGTCAAAGTTGGGAAAAAAAACAGCGGAGACACAGAAGGAAACCGAACGAAAACAAACAAAGAGGGTCGTTAGAACAAAACGAGGAGGAAATTAGTGAACGCTGTAAGAAATATTTTCTTTGAAAAGAGAAAAGACAGAAGAGAGGGATATATATATATATATATACTTACATATATACACATATATACATACATATACATATATATATGTATGTGTATATGTATATATATGTACATGCGCGCGCATTATGCAGATTCATATATCGTTTTTGTTTTTAGGTTTCATTTGTATCATTAAGTCCCAAAATATAATTCCATTTATCACATGTTTTGTGTATGTGTCTGCGTGTGTATGCGCGCGCGCGTGCATGTTTGTTTGTTTGTTTGTTATGCCTATTAAATCAAGGTGTTTACCTTCAGAGTGAGAACTTTAATAATCTAGAATGAAATATATATATATATATATATATATATATATATATATA
>NC_068999.1:8835356-8836334 GCF_001194135.2 Octopus bimaculoides | reverse complement strand
TATATATATATATATATATATATATATATATATATATATATGTGTGTGTGTGTGTGTGTGTGTGTGTGTGTGTGTATGAGGATTAATTGTCTGTGTGCGTGTATGTGTGTAGTGAGAGAAATAGTTAGACATGAGTTTATGTGTATGTGTGTGTGTGTGCATACGTTTAGACTTATATATGTGTGCGTCTGTGTGTATTTGTATTTATATATTCACATATTCACACACTTAGATACACGCACAGAGACACAATACACACACACACACACACACACATATGTACGTATGCAATTTGCATGGGTATGTTTCTAAGGAGAAGGCTTGCACACAGATACAAGCACTCAATGCGTCAATAAGATATATAGAGCGTGTGCTGTTGTGTATTGAATTTCTAAACCAGAGGTTATCACTATCAGCTGACTGGTTGGGTTTATGTTTTTATGCTTATGTGTGGCTGTGTGGTAAGGTGTTTGCTTCCCAGCCACATGGTTCCGAGTTCAGTCACACTGCAAGGCACCTTAGGCGTCTTCTACCATGACAGTAAGGTGACCAAAGCGTTGTGAGTGGATTTGATAGAAGGAAAATGAAAGAATGCCCTCATATGCTTGTGTGTGCCTTTGCGCATATATTTAATCCTCACAATCGCTTCTAAATTGTTTACGTCCTAGCAATAAAGTATAGAAATGTGCCTGGCTTATAAATATGTATTAGGCTTGATTAGTTCGACAAAGTCCATCAAGGTTGCGCCCCAGCATAGCTGCAGTCCAGTGGCGTAAAAGATGAAAAGATAAAAGATACACATATATATATAAATACATACATGTGTGTCACACTGTCTCCGATGAAGGGATATAATAAATATCCTGGAAACAGCTGTAAGACCTATTTATAAATGTTCTAAAATCTACACAGCCTTGGTGTTCTATCTCATTGCGAAAAGTAAATCTTGATTTTATATATATATATGCATATATATAT
>NC_068999.1:8833711-8835166 GCF_001194135.2 Octopus bimaculoides | reverse complement strand
TATACATATATATCATAAGATATAGTGTATAAACACATGAATTTTTATACGCTAGACCACTGAAAAATGAAAACGTTTATTAATTTCCATTCTCTTCGATATGAAACGGAAAATGGATTTCGTACGAAAGGACAAGCTGTTTCTGCGGCAAGATGTAACCCACTCATAGTTAAGTGGTTGCGTATCACCCCATAGCTTCATCAGAGCTTCAAAAATTATATCTGGCTTTGTGTGTGTGTGTGTGTGCGTGCGCGGGCGTCTTATCACTACTTCACAACCGGTATCGGTTTGTTTATGTCCTCTCAACTTAGCTCTTCGGTAAAATAGAAAGACAGAATAAGTTCCAGGCTTTAAAAAACAATAATTGCTGTTGTCGTTTTTTCGATTAAACCCTTCACGGCTGTGCTCCAGCATGGCCGTAGTCCATTGCCAATGATTGACACAATTTACAGATACATAACTGACATAACTTTATCACACATGGACGCTAGTTGTAAATTATTTATATTTACTCCATCACAATATTTCTAGTTCATTCCAGAATATTCATTTCTCCTTTGAACATATCCGAAGAATTCTCCTTCCAAATCAAAGTATGGAAGCAAAGATGGAATCAGCAATACTCTCTCTCTACTCTTTCTATCTATCTATCTAGCTAGCTAGCTAGCTAACTAGTTAGCTATTTATCTATCTATCCATTTATTCATCTATCTATCTGTCTATGTATTTATCTATCTACCTAGTCAGCTAGTTAGCTATTTATCTATCTATTCATATATCTATCAATCTTTCTATTCATATATTTATCTAGCTAGCTATTTATTCATCTGTTTGTCTATCTATCTGTTTATTCATTTATCTATCTATCTATCTATCTATCTATCTATTCATCTATCTATCTATCTATCTATCTATCTATCTATCTATCTATCTATCTATCTATCTATTCATCTATCTATCTATCTATCTATCTATCTAACTATCTATATTCAATATAGTTGTCAAAATATGACTGTTAAACAGGGAGGACATCAATGAGCAATAAACCAAGGCGTGCTTCAATGATCAAGGATTCAAATGATCGAACAGCTGATCATAAACATAAATCACCATGAAGTCCTGAATGTGTGTGTGTGTGTGTGTGTGTGTGAAAGAGAGAGCATACATGACTATATACAGACTTATATATACTTATATATTCTCGTATATGCATGCGTGCACACACACACACATACACACATATATACACACACACATATATAAACACAGACGCACGCATATATATATATATACATATATATGCATATATAAAAATACATATACACATACATGGTCATATATCTATACATATTTATGTTTATAAGTACGTATATTTCAATATACGTACATATATGTAATTGTGTATATATTTATTTATATGCACTTACTTATGCATACGTAAGTGTATGTATATAT
>NC_068999.1:8826122-8826912 GCF_001194135.2 Octopus bimaculoides | reverse complement strand
AGGAGCGGGAAGTCGGCCTCGTTGAAAACCTTAGCCATATTCGTTTTAAAGAATATGGCTAGGAACGAGGAAGATATGTTTGAATTTTTGGAAATAAGGCTCTAAATAGAGCTATTTCCGATTTGAAAAATATATGTTCACGAAGTATTTTGTGTTATACACAACTTATACAAAATTTTAAAACAAAATAGGTCTTTTAAGAGGTGAAAAATGCAACTTACATGGGAGCCGATGTGTCTACCGTCCGTCCATGATGATAGATAGATAGATAGATAGATAGATAGATAGATAGATAGATAGATAAAAACTGTAACGTAGATGCGTAATAGCTATTGGTGAAGCCAGAATTCACAATTAGATTTACATATAAATTACGAGAATTCACAACTGTGGAAACTTTTTCTCAAGCAATAACAAATGTATTGACACATAACATTTACTAATAAATATATTATAAGTATATTAACACCTTGTATATTCATTGCTCATCTCTTAACACTTCATAACATATATCAGCTAATATAGCTGTTACAGTAGATATACTGAAATTTCTGATGTAAAACAGAAAATGTACCCAAACGCCAGACATGTGAAAGCTAATATAACTTAGCAGCTAACATATAGAACATAGGGAATACATTTTTTTTTAAATATGCATACGTTCATGTATATATGTTGGTCTGTGCGTTTGCGTGTGTATGTGTGTAAGTGCATATGTGTGTGCGAGGGAGGAAGAGTGTATATCAATGTATATATATATATATATATATATATATATATATATATATAT
>NC_068999.1:8824629-8825405 GCF_001194135.2 Octopus bimaculoides | reverse complement strand
ATATATATATATATATAGGATCGCGGTTTCGATTCCCAGACCGGGCGTTGTGAATGTTTATTGAGCGAAAACACCTAAGGCTCCACGAGGCTCCGGCAGGGGATGGTGGCGAACCCTGCTGTATTCTTTCACCACAACTTTCTCTCACTCTTACTTCCTATGTTCTGTTGTACCTGTAATTCAAAGGGTCAGCCCTGTCATACTGTGTCACGCTGAATATCCCCGAGAACTACGTTAAAGGTACACGTGTCTGTGGAGTGCTCAGCCAATTGCACGTTAATTTCACGAGCAGGCTGTTCCGTTGGTCGGATCAACTGGATCCCTCGACGGAGTGCCAGCTATATAGCTATATATCAGAAACAAAAACACACCAAATGCAGAGAGAAAAGGTATAAACCAGGAAAGGTTTAGATTCTACAGCTCCAGTAGGATAAGAGTACAGATTTTGTTAAACTCGGAGGCTGATCGAAATGTATTTGCAGTTTCGAAAATAAACAGTAGCGTAATAAATCATTTTTAGAAAACACTGTATTCCTACGAAGTCACATAGTTTTAATACTTAATCGATTGCAATGCTTGACTGCTGTTAAGATAATCGATCCTGGAATTTTATCGGACTATAAATTAATGTTTCTCTCTCTTTACCGAGTTATAATTGCTTTACAAATTTTTGTTTAGCAACAGGTTTAAGAATTTCACAATTAAAATGGAAAATAACTTTTCCGTGACAAATTAGATTTTGAATTCAACGATGCTGAAGTACACACACACACACA
>NC_068999.1:8823040-8823996 GCF_001194135.2 Octopus bimaculoides | reverse complement strand
GAGAGAGAGAGAGAGAGAGAGTGAGATGTGTGTGTGCGTGTATACATATATATATATTGCTGCAGTTCACTCGTCTGTGTGTGTGTGTACATATATATATATATTGCTCCAGTTCACTCGTGCATGTGTGTATGTGTGTGTGTGTGTGCGTGCGTTTGTCTGTGTGTTTGTGGTAGCGTTGGTGCAACAGCTGGTGACGGATGTCCGTATGGATTCTGTTAATCGATCGACTGAATTCGGTACTCTTATATTAACAAATAAGTAATTCAACAATTCTAAGACATAGTTCTCAGCCACATTCACTGTGATTCATTGTATTAAAACGGCTTATTGCGTCTTTAGGATTGCACAAGACACTTTAATATTATGCTTGCTACAAAAGCGGCGAGCTGGCAGAATCGTTAGAACGCCAAGAAAAGCTCTTAGCGACATTTTACTAATCTTTAAATTCTGAGTTCGAATTTCGCCGCGTTCGACTTTGCATTTCGTCTTTTCGAAATTTATGAAATAGGTACCAGCTGAGTTCTCGGGTCGAAGTAATAATGTACACCCTTCCACGAAAATTTTGGCCTTGTACCATAACGCGAGCTGGCAGAATTGTTAGCACGCCAAGCAAAAGGTTTAGCAGCATTTCGTACGTTTTTACGTCACGAGTTCAAATTTGGCCGGAGTCGACTTTGCCTTTCATCATCCCCGACTCGCTAAAACAAGTACCAGTTGAGTGTTAGGGTTGATGAAACCGACTGAGCCCGCACCCGAACTTGTTGACTTTGTGCCAAAATTTGAAGTCAGTATAATTCTAACAACTAATCTGACTTGTCATATGAATTAACAACAACAACAACAACAACAACAACAACAACAACAACAACAGCAACAACAACAACAACAACAACAACAACAACAACAACAACAACAACAACAACAACAACAACAACAACAACAACAACAACAAC
>NC_068999.1:8820006-8822690 GCF_001194135.2 Octopus bimaculoides | reverse complement strand
CAACAACAACAACAACAACAACAACAACAACAACAACAACAACAACAACAACAACAACAACAACAACAACAACAACAACAACAACAACAAAGGCCAGCATCTACCGAAAGTTCTACTCGATCTGTGCTACCGTGGGGCTGGAGTAACATCTGGCTGGTCCTCACCGAAATTAAAAATAAGAGTCAAATAAATGAAACTATGAGACTAGAGTTAGCACGATATTTTGCCATCGGCTTATTACCTCGTCCTAATAACCTGGATGCTTTGTATATTTTCGTTTCTGTTGCACCAGTTAATTATCATACCTAATTAACATAAAGCTAGTCAACTGTGATATAAATGCGAACCACAGATGGTAAGGTAAAAAAAAATGTAATGAAAATATGTAATCAGGGAGAAGGGTGAAGGACAGGCAGACAGAGAGAGAGAGAGAGAGAAAGACAAACAGACAGAGAGAATGTTGAAACTAAAGCCTAATAGTAATGGTACGTGCTCAACTAGTACTATCATCCATCGCTCCCATTTAAGACGAATCCAATATTATTTCGATAAATATCACATTCTTAAGCGAAATAGCGCAGATACTGTCAAGGGAAACAATTCGAGTATATTTTGAATGAGTAATTTCCCTTGGAAATTTGGGAGGAGGGGGTTAGACGCACGTGCGCGCGTACGTGCGTCTGTGCGAGCAGGAGGCAAAGTGCAGTAGAACTAAGTATACGATTCTCTAAATTACATCTATCCAATGTTCTGTACTAATAAGGAAAAGATATTTTCGGTAAGAAAATGTTAATTTCGAAACATGTTTGCAGATAATTGCATTTTTTTTTTTTTTTTGTGTAATCTCCACTGGTCTTGCCCGCTTTACGTTTTTGTTGTTTCGCTAAATTCCCTCTGAGAATTATTCGGTCTAAGTAGACACATGACACGTGATCGTCTTCTAGCACTTTACCAGTCCACCTAGTGGCCTCCGTATATATACTCGTATATATTCTTATATAAACATATGCAATAATCCTTGAGATCTCAGATATTTTTTCTGAATCTCCCTGATTCTTTTAATGTGCTAGTTACCTGATATTAAATTGATATTAATTAATATCCAATTTTTTACCCCATTGTCTAATTTATATATATATATAAATTGGTAGAAAATAAAAATTTCAGTTTTCATCGAGAAACGAAATCGTGCTTACAGTGATTTTATAAGACTTCGATGCGATATAGGTTTATACTAAAAATTCAAATAATAAAAAATAATAAAAAATAAAAAAAATATAATAAAAATATTTTTAAAAATAATAAGATATAAAATGAAGTAAGATATAAGAACATGAAAACCGTGTATGCGTGTGTAGATACGTGTATTCGAGAGCTTCTATATCAGTTTATCTGTTTATTTGGTTTCCATGTCAAATATTACATTCATGGATAATTTAGTAATTAATTATATTTTAGCGTTAAACATTAACACTAAATTCATTTCTCCTGCTGAAGAAGGAAAAGGGATTTTTTTTAGAGTTATTTCCCTTGAAAGGGGGTATAACTCTCAAATTTTATCACCAAATTGCGTTATTCTGACATTTGTAGAATATTTTCATATATTATACATTTCTGAAATTAATAATTTCTTAAATCCAGGCACTTATATAATGAATTATATATAGACAATATATAATATAACATACATAATATATAAGCTGCATGTTTATTAACATCATTCATTTTTCAAATGCACAATCTGAATAAATATATTCCGTTGACAAGGGAAACAACTTAGGAATACATCTTGAGTTATTTCCCTTATCACATAATTTTGGTTTTGCTTAAAATTTTTTTCATGTGTGTGTTTTGTTCGTAAGTATTTTCAATGTTTGTGAATTTGTTTTTCTTTAAATTTCCACAGATCATGAGGTAAGCACTGGAAATAACCATGGGGCCTCACCTTGTTGTGTAGGTAGCCCAATAAAAGAATGGGGCTGATGTTGTTTAATGGTGAACTTAGCTAAATCCTAACAGTGAAATACATTTCGTAACGAGGTATGGTTACCAACGCTCTCTCTCTCTCTCTCTCTCTCTCTCTCTCCATCATTTTTTTCCTGTATTAGAAAAGCCCCCGTCTCCTTTTAGGCACAATGCCAGCAATTTCAGGGAAAGGGGCTGGATGATGACATCGATCCCAGTTTTCGACTGGTCCTTATTTTATTAACTTCGAAAGGATGAAAAGCAAAGTCGAACAAAGCGGAATTTGAACTTAGAACTTAAAGATGGACGAAATGCTGCTAAGCAATTTTCCAGGTGTGCGAACAATTCTGCCAGCTCGCCACCTGAAACCCACAAATTAATATCCACCCCTTAAAAAGCAATAGTTTCCAATTTAGACACCATACCAGCATTTCTTCCGGATAGATGCTTTATAGGATTGCATCAAGCCCCGTAGTAGACGATTGATATATTTCTTTTTTAACCGCGAAATAATACAAGGCATCTTTGATCATGGTGTCTTTTGAGCTCAGAGGATTAAAATCCAGAACGAATAAGAAAATACCGACGCTTTAACAATTCTGCCACCACACGGCCATCGCTGGAAAATAGCAACGAGACTTATTTCCCTTTGCACATAAAGTAATTCCTGCACAACTTTCAACCAAAAGCGCTCTCTCTCTCTCTCTTTCTCTCTCTCT
>NC_068999.1:8814816-8819996 GCF_001194135.2 Octopus bimaculoides | reverse complement strand
TATATATATATATATATATATACATCCCACTTTCCTTCTCTCTCTCTCTCTCACTCTCTCTCTATCTGTCCATCTCCCACTTTCTCTCTTTCTCTCACCTTCAATGTTTGTCTATCTGTCTCACTCTCCTTCTCTCTCTTTCTCTCTATCTCTCTCTCTCCCTCTCTCTCACTCTCTCTTCCCCTCGCTCACTCTCTCATACTCTATCCGTGCATTACCTGACAGTTTCTCACCTTCCCAATCGTTTTCTAACCAGTTCAAACACCTGCTTTTATTTTCACGGGTCGAACGAATATCTTTAAAATGATGTCGTCTTCTTAAATGGACAGAAGCTCCTCTCCACCCATTATTGCCATCGATTTGGTCATCTAAATCCCTTTGCCAAGAAAAAGAAATTTTTATGTGAGTTCAAATTCGACCGAAGATATCTTAGCCTTTCATCTATTCGGGGTAGATAAGTTAAGTACCAGGGAAATACTGGGTCGATGTAATCGGCTTAACCCCTCCCCCAAAATGTCAGGCCTTGTGCCTACAGTACAAAGGCTTATTATCATTATCATCATTGTTGTTGTTGTTGTTCCTGTTGTTATTGTTGTTGTTGCTGTTGCTGTTGTTGTTGTTTTTAAAGTGGTTAGCTGGCAGAATCGTAAGCACACCGGACGAAATGCTTAGCGGTATTTCATCCATTGCTACGTTCTGAGTTCAAATAACAGTGAGGCTGATTAGAACGTTCATCCTTTCGAGGTCGATAAAATAAGCACCTATTGGACACTTGGGTCGATACAATCGATTAATTACTGTTATTCTTGAGTGAGAGAGCAGTGCATGCCATCAAAGTGACACTGGGGTAAAATATACAAAGCCCAGTATACCCATCATGACTACCCGTCTGATAAGAGTTACACCAGGCACATGCATCACAACCATATGTGCGCGACATGGTGATCTCATATCAAGACAAACAGCGCATGACCTCGTAGGTGGGACCCAGTTAGAATTTTCTTTAGGTCGAGTAGCCCATCCCGCTCAAAAGGTCTCTGAATAAGGTTTGTTTAAGGATGTTGAGCAAAACACCCATGTTTCCAAAGATGAATTATTCAAACCCCAAAGAATTCCTCTCAACACATGGCTATGATGCTCCTCCACTACTTCTGCTCATTATCAGAGATGCACATATCATCAACCACCAAGGGATATGCTCAACTGGTTATGGTCAAACAACTGACGAGCAAGTCTGTAGTATTGAGCAGAATATTTGCTGTAGCCCATCTTTCATACCAAGACAAAACAATGTACATGATAACACTTCTAAATAGTTAAGATAAGAAGCTACGAGAGCCACTACCTGGTACTACATCAGGGCATTTATTATTATTATTATAATTATTATTATTATTATTATTATTATTATTATTATCATCATCATCATCATCATCATCATCATCATCATCATCATCATCATCATCATCATCATCGAAGGCGGCGAGCTGGCAGAAATGTTAGAACGCCCGCCGGGCGAATTTCTTAGCGGTAATTCATCTGCCGCTGCGTTTTGAGTTCAATTTCCGCCGAGGTCGACTTTGCCTTTC
The DNA here is from genome assembly GCF_001194135.2 of Octopus bimaculoides. NCBI lineage: Eukaryota > Metazoa > Mollusca > Cephalopoda > Octopoda > Octopodidae > Octopus > Octopus bimaculoides. Next base: position 8,818,407 of record NC_068999.1, on the reverse strand, counting down.
ATATTTTCGAGGTCGATAAATTGAGTACCAGTGATACACTAGGGTCAATGTATTCGACTTTATCCACTCCCCACAAGCTGCCTTTGTGGCAAAAATTTGAAACCATTATTATTATTATTATTATTATTATTATTATTATACACCAACATGCATACATATATGTATGGATTAAAGTCATGGAGTTCTTTCATTTACATATTTATGGTCTCATCACATAAAGATAAAATAAGAATCTATATAGATTTTCGAATCGTTAAAGTCTCCTTATAAACCGACCAGAAACACAAACGATGACAGTCTATTACATTAGCTATCGTTTTTCGTAACTAATTTAGAACAAATCTAGAAAATATCAATAGTAGTAAAGCGTCACATTGACCAGCTGTCTGCCTTTTGGCGACATCTCAACTAAAAGACACAAGCGTTGGAGTCTGTTACTAAGAAACGTTGATACGAGTTGTTCGCGTGCTCGATTCCGATGAGAGTATGTTTCGTTTTATTTTATTTCAGAAAAAAAATGTAATGAATATACATTATCTCAATTTACTCTACAATTATATTATTTTACCATATTAATTAGTCACACCTTTACTGCATGCCACGATCCAATTTTCAACTAATGTGGATTTCAGAGTTATCACCATTATTATTCCTGATGAAAATTATCATTAAAGCTTCATGACTTGACACTGAATTACGTATGAATTTTCATTGATAAAAAGCGAAGGGTGTGTAGTGGCTTAATGGTTACTGTGTTGCACAAACACACCGAAGTTCTAGACTCGATTCCTGTCCTAGTGGAGCGTTGTATGCTTCAGTTTCACACTTTATTTTGTGGACCTCCAATCTGCTCATGAAAGTGAATGCCACTGGGTGTTGGTAACACCCTTACTCATTGCAACTGACGTCGACTCATTTGACTAAAAGTTCCCAAAGGCAGTGCCCCAGCATGACCGCAGTCTAATGACTAAAACAAGTAAAAAAGAAAACTAAAAAACAAAATTTCACTCATTTTTATTGACTGTTTTCCGTTCTTTTTCTTTCTCTCCATTGTCCTTTCAAATATCATTAATTCACATTGACCATTAAATTTTCCTCCCATTTCTTCAATTTCTTACATTCAATCACTTTCTCTTTCATAACATTCCTTCGTTAATCAAAATTATTATTCATTCAAATTAGTCATTCAATATTTCTTTCCAGCATTTTCGACCTACTATTCTTTTTCCTTCAATATTGTTCATCTGACAACGTAAATTTCATTCTACCAACTAATCAAATATTTAAATTCATTCTACCAACTAATCAAATATTTAAATTCATTCTACCACTTTTTCATATTCAAATTTTCTGTCTCTCAATCCGTCGTTCAGTTTGTATTCCGCCATTTTGACACACTCAAATGTCTTCTCTCGCATTTGACCATTCAAAGTTCTTTCCTGTAGGTTAGCCACTCAAATTATTTTCTTTCAATTTTCTTTCTTTTTTTAATTCTTTGTATAATTATTTTCTATTTATTTTAATCTTTCTTTCATTCTACATAATTCTTTATCATTTTTACTCGATTCTGGCTCGCTTTTCTAAAGGAGCTTACACAAATCAACACATACGTCAAACACACACACACATACAACACACACGCACATACATACATACATACATACATACATACATACATACACACATACATACATGCATGCATACATACATATGCACACAAACTCGTACATAATAGTACACACAAACATTACCATACACGCAGACACAGACAAAACGCCTCATCGAGATATCTTCTTTACAATAGCATGACAGCGCATGCGTAGGTGTAAATGAATTCGCGTGCAAATATACATGTCTGTATATGTGAAGTTGTATTCGCGCAAGCTTAGAGAGAGAGTGTGTATATATATATTATTTTAAATGCAAAACCACACTACAGAAGAATCGACGTCCGGTTGGATAATAAACCGTGAAAGGTGAACCGCAATATGGCGAGGGATTGCCCTGCTGCCAAGCTGGAGCACCCTTGGACCCTTGTATTTAATTTTAAGATCGGCACTTACTTTATTGGTCCTTTTGCCGAACCGCTAAGTTATGAGGACGTAAGGAAAACAACAGTGCTTGTCAAGCGGTGACGTGGGACAAACATAACGTAAATATAAATACATACGCAAACTAACAAACCTACACACAAACACAAACTTTCACGCACACACACACACATACACACAAATTCACATTCATACACGCACGCACGCACACACACACACACACATAAATATGTACACTTTTCCAGTTTCAAATCGTATAGCCTCGTATAGCCTCGGACCCGACTTCGTGGGTCCGTGGCTATACGAGAAGGCACTCACCCAATGCTTCACCCATTGGGATTGAACTCCAGATCACATTGTTAAGAATCAAGCTTCTTAACCACACAGACAACCCTGTGCCTTATATGTGTCAAAGGTTTCGTCCTATGTCTTCGGTTTCCCCCATAGTTAAGGCTATTTGGACCTTAACCCTGGACTTCGTTACGTTATGTTAATGATCTGGGTTGCGTGTTCGATTTTGATTCATAGGAAGCGTTACACACGAACACATGTCGTGACAGAGAGTAGCAGAGGGAACACTCGTTGTGAACACATGTTGTGAACACATGTGACGGATAGAATAGTAACACAGAGAATACATGCTGTGAACACATGTTGTGACGGATAGAATAGTAACATAGAGAACACATGCTGTGAACACATGTTGTGACGGATAGAATAGTAACACAGAGAACACATGTTGTGAACACATGTTGTGACAGATAGAATAGTGAGTAACATAAAGAACACATGTTGTGACGGTCAGAACAGTAACATAGAGAACACATGCTGTGAACACATGTTGTGAACATATTTTGCGAACACATGTGAATACATGTAGTGAAGGATAGAATAGTGAGTAACAGAGAAATATAGGTGCAACGGCGCAAATTTTGTGGTGGTGGCGGTTGCGATCAAGATGATGGTGGTGGTGGTGGTGGTGGTGGTGAAAGTAACGGACGTTCAGCCCATTTATATAGATCCTAGTACTTCACAGCTAGTTAAAACTCATCGGCCCTGGAAGGATAAAAGGGGACAAGGCTGACTTTGGTAAGATTTGAACTAAAGAACGAAAAAAAAAAAAAGAGATGCAGAGTTAATTAAATATTCTGCAAAGACATATTTATTCATCGTTCTGTAAATTGTCAATTCACTTCACAATTTTTTTTTTTTTTTGTCTGATTCTTTTCTAGTATTTGAGCAAGACATAAGAGCGAAAACGGCGACGACAAAAACGACAGCTAGAGCAGCATGGGCGGCGGAGGGCACGACGGCGGCAACAGTGACAACAACAACAACATTAACGATAACAGCAACAACAACAACAGCACGTAAAACATTTGGGAGAAAAGAATAAAGTTGAAGAGGAACAGTTTTAGAATAACATGTTCACAATACGAAGAAAGTTTAAAAAGAAATCGCTAAGCGGAATAAAATACATATCTTATATACACACAGACACACACACACACACACACACACACACACACACACACACACA
>NC_068999.1:8812837-8814742 GCF_001194135.2 Octopus bimaculoides | reverse complement strand
TATTGAGCGTCAAATTAATACATTCCTTGTTCATGTCCTCTTGCTGTTTGTTATTGTTGATTTTATTGTTCGTTTATTTGATTTGGCTATATATATATATATATACATAGAGAGATAGAAAGAAAGAGATGTACAGTTAGAGGGAGAAAGAGATGACGCATGAGAGAATATATGTGTGTGTGTGTGTGTGTGTGTGTGTGTGATAAAGGAAAGCGAGAGAGTGGAAGACAAACAGACAGACAGAAATAGTGAAAATGAAATTGAAATAAGCGACAGTGAGAGGGTATAAGTCAACTAAAGGAAAATATATTACGGACAGAGAGAGAGAAAGAAAGAAAGAAAGAAAGAAAGAAAGAAAGAAAGAAAGAAAGAAAGAAAGAATGAAAGAAAGAAAGAAAGAATGAAAGAAAGAAAGAAAAAAGGCAGAGGGGAGAGAGTAAAGAGAGTGAGAGTGTATAGGCGAGTATATGAATGATTGAAAATAAACTTCTGGTCTTTAAGAATATAATAGGACTGAGGGAAATTCATGGAATAAAAGACCAGGGACAGCAGCAGCAGCACACCGCCACCGCCACCATCACCAGCCCCAGCAGCAGAAAAACAGTAAACAGAACAGAAAAAGGAATCTAGAAGAGAAAGAGAAAGTAAAAAAAAATGCCAAAGAAAAAAATCCCTTAAGAAATAGCTAAAAAAAGGAGGGGAGTGCGATGGTGATATTAGAATGTGGGAGGTAAGTTCAGAGACAAAAATAGAAGAATGGGTGTCTTTGTATTCTAAAGGGGTGGTATTTCTGAAGAACTTTTCTTGTATTGAATGGTGGAACTAAAGAAAGATTGACATCTGAATGAAATAATGGTGAAATTGGAAGAAGGAGACACAGAACCACTGGCCTGTAGAGGTTGTGTGTGTGTGTGTGTGTGTGTGTGTGTGTGTGTGTGTGTGTGTGTGTGTGTGTGTGTGTGTGTGTGTGTGGTGGAAGTGTGTGTGTGTGTGCAGGCGTGTATGTGTATGCCGGTGTGTGTGTGTGTGGTGGAAATGTGTTTGCGTGCGTATGCGTGTGTGTGTGTGTGTGTGCCGGCGTGTATGTGAGTGCCGGAGTGTGTATGTGGTGAAAGTGTGTTTGCGTGCGAATGTGTGAGTGTGTGTGTGCCGGCGTGTATGTGTGTGCCGGCACGCGTGTGTGAGTGGTTGAAGTGTGTTTGAATGCATTTGTGTGTGTGAGTGCGTGTGTGAATTTGTGTGTGTGCATGTGTGTGCGTGGTAGAGGTGTGTATGGGTACGTATGTGTGTATCTGTGTGAGTACACATGTAGGTTTGTGTGTGTGCGTATGTGTGTGCGCGTGTGTGTCTGTGTGTGGTGGAGGTGTGTGTGGACATACGTTTTGAGGGTTGATGGTGTGTATGCGCACGTATGTGTGTCTCTGTGTGCATGCGTGTGTCGTAGAGGTATGTATGTGTAGGCGTGTGTACGCATGTGTGTGTGCGTGCGTGCGTGTGTGTGTGGTGAGTAATGTGTGTGTAGTTGTATGTGGAGATTTATGTACCTGTGCATGTGTATGTATACGATGGATGTGTAAGTGTTTGTATGGTGGATGTGTATATATACATAGGCATGTGTGTGTTTGTGTAGATGCATGCGTGTGTTTATGTATATGTCTGTGTATGTAGATGTGTGTGTATGCGTATGTGAAGTTCTTTATGCGTGTAGGTGAAGGTAAGAAGGTCTGTGTGTGTGTGTGTGTGTATGTGTGTGTGTGTGTGTGTGTGTGTGCAGTTGTATATGTAGGATGTGTGCCTGTGCGTGTGTGCAATGCTTTATGTGTGTGTGTAGATGTGTGTGTGGAGTTTCTGTATATGTAGACATATTTGTGTATGCATATATTCATGCGTACAGGTGCCTATGCA
>NC_068999.1:8810185-8812276 GCF_001194135.2 Octopus bimaculoides | reverse complement strand
ATATATATTATTATTATTATTATTATTATTATTATTATTGTATATTTTACTTGCTTCAGTCATTTTGACTGCGGCCATGCTGGAGCACCGCCTTCAGTCGAACGAATCGACCCCAAGGATTATTCTTTGTAAGCCTAGTACTTATTCTATCGGTATATTTTGCCGAACCTCTAAGTTACAGGGACCTAAACACACCAACATCGGTTGTCAAGCGATGGTGGGGGACAAACACACGCACAAGCACACACACACACACACACACACACACACACACACAAACACACATATGATGAGCTTCTTTCAGTTTCCGTCTACCAAATCCACTGACAAGGCATTGCTCGGCCCGTGGCTATAGTAGAAGACGCTCGCCCAAGGTGTCACGCAGAGGGATTGAACCCGGAACCATGTGGCTGGAAAGCAAGCTACATACCACAGCCACATGTATGTATGTATGAATGTAAGTTTATGTAGGTGTATATGTACGTGAGTGGTGTCTGTGTGCGTGTGGAGGTCTATGGGTGTAGATGTGTGCGTCAGCAGATATACGTGTGTGTGTATGTGTATGAGTGGATGTGTATATGTAGGCATATATGCTTCTGTGTAACAATATGTATGCGTGAATACAGGCATGTGTCTGTTTTTCGCATAGGTATATGTATGTGCGTTTGTATGTGTGTATGTGTATGTGTGTGTGTGTCCGTGTGTCGTTTGTTGTGTACCTGTGACTGCGTTTTATTATTGAATGTCTATTTTGAAGTCTCTCTCTCTCTCTCTTTCACTCTCTCTCTTTCACTCTCTCTCTCTCTTACATCTTCTTTCTCTCTCTTTCCCCCTTTCTCTCGCTCTCTCTCTCTCTCTCTCTCTCTCTCTTTCTCCCTACCTCTTCCTCTCCCTCTCGCTCTGTGCATGCGCTACATGTGTGCTGTTTCTTAGTATATTTATATATATGTGTGTGTCTCTGTATTTTGTTATGTATACGTATGTGTGTGCATGTATGCATGCATGTGTTTGTGTGTGTGTGTGTGTGTGTTTGTGGACGTTTATGCATTTTTGTGTGTGTGTATACGTGTATGCGCTTGTGTGCTGTGTGTGTGTGAATGCATGTGAGTGTGTGCATGTGTGTGTATGTATGTGTGAGCGTGTGCATGTCTGTGCGTATGTGTGTGTGCGTGTGCATGTATGTGTGAGTATGTGCATGTGTGAGTGTGTGCATGTGTGTGTGTGTGTGTGTGTGTGTATGTGTGTGTGCATGTGTGTAATGCAGTAAATTTCTGAAGTCGTTGCAGGTTCGAACAAAATGTCATGCAGTATTCGTTCCGGTTCTCCGAGCCCTGAGCTCAAATCCTGCTGGCGCCAACTTTGCCTTTCATTCTTTCGAGGTCGATAAACAAAGCACAAATGCAGTAATAAAGAAATCATCATCATCATCATCATCATCATTATTATTATTATTATTATTATTATTATTATTATTATTATTATTATTATTATTATTATTATTATTATTATTAAGGCGGCGAGCTGGTAGAATCGTTAGCACGCTGGACGAAATGCTTAGCGACATTTCGCCCATCGTTACGTTCTGAGTTCAAATTCTGCCGAGGCCGACTTTCTCGTTCATCCATTCGGGTTTATAAAATAAGTACCAGTTGAACACTGGGTCCCCCAAAATTGCAACCTTTATGATAAAATTATTATCAATATTATTATTATTATAATTATTATTATTATTATTATTATTATTATTCCTTTCCCAAATCCATTATCGGTACCGACGAAGAATCCACCGTGCGTACGGGTGTGTGTGTGTGTGTGTGTGTGTGTGTGTGTGCGTGCTTTGGGCGCACTCGCATGTGAACGAGTGCTTCTGTGTACGTGTGTCGGTGTTTATACCTACTCGTTTCATTGTCTACGACAGAGTGGAGTGTGAGAGAGAGGGTGGGTGAAGGAAAGAGAAAATGGAAGTCGACCAACAGGGGAGAAACACTACAAAACAAAGACTCTCCACGTAGCAATACGACCCCAGCAGAAGACGCCGATCAGCAGACTGATGCTTGAGGGTCGCATCAAGTGCCTTCTAGCGGTGGAGGC
>NC_068999.1:8809598-8810048 GCF_001194135.2 Octopus bimaculoides | reverse complement strand
ATATATATATATATATATATATATATATATATATATATATAAACGCTTAGTTTTAGAATGGTGGCAGCTGATGAAGGAAATGCTCTCTAGTGGCCTGTGTGTTTTCTGTACTTTGTTTATCATATTGTTTACGTTTTGTTTGCAATGTCCTGTACCCAGATATGCATCTATATATACAGGTAGATGTAAGTATGTACATACATGTACGTATATATGCATATACTCATTTATTACTTGTATTATATATATATATAAATTCAAATTACGGCAAACGTAAATAAACAAGCGAAGCTTGCTTTTAGAAGCGTTGAGATGTCTTTTTTAGAAAGTTAAAGAAGTGATTTTATAAATTCTCAATCGCAGAATAATGCTAATAATATAGCCTGAACAGGATAAACTATCCCTATTTTGCAGAGAAAAGTGTAGGTGACTAGCTGTGTCCATATATAT
>NC_068999.1:8806665-8807453 GCF_001194135.2 Octopus bimaculoides | reverse complement strand
AGTTTCGTAATCTGTGAACCTGCTTCTATCGCAAGTATTTACTCTTAACATATTACATGCTGTCATTTGTAATTTATAGATCTATCCACCACTGGATCCTCATATCCACACATGCATACATACATACATACATACATACATACATACATACATACATACATACACACACACATACACACATGCACACAAGGGTTTAAGTCGATTAGATCGACCCCAGTGCGTAACTGGTACTTATTTATTTAATCGACCCCGAAAGATGAAAGGCAAAGTCGACCTCGGCGGAATTTGAACTCAGAGCATAAAGACAGACGAAATACCGTTCAGGATTTCGCCCCGCTCCCTCCAGAGTGTGTCTAATGCTATATACGTGCATATCAGTCTGACCCCCACCTCTCTCTCCCACTAACAATTTCACCCCCTTATTTCTTCTTACTTCCTGTCTCTCTCTACAAATATTTTTGTTTACCACTTGCAGACAACGCCTACCTTTAACAGCCTCCCTTTCTTCCTCTTCTCTCTGTTCTCTTCTCTCCATCCATTCGCCTAAATCCATTCATATTTTTCTATTATGCTACGATCTATCCCATCATGCTGCTCGGACTCCCTCTCATACATTCTCCACGTTTCCTTCTCTCGCTTCCTACACTTTCACTATCCATATTCCGCCCCTCACTGAATTTGTTTTCCCTTCTCTTCTCCTCAAATTCCTCTTCTCTGTTATTCCTCTCTCTCTCTCTCTCTCTCTCTCTCTCTCTCTCTCTCTCTCTCTCTCTCTCTCTCTCTCTCTC
>NC_068999.1:8803748-8806039 GCF_001194135.2 Octopus bimaculoides | reverse complement strand
AGGGGGAGGGGAGGAGGAGGAGGAGGAGGAGGAGGAGGAGGAAAGAAGAAGAAAAAGAAAAAGAAGAAGGAGAAAAGAAAAAGAAAAAAAGGAGGAGGAAAGAAGAAGAAAAAAGAGAAAAAGAAGAAAAAGAAGAAAAAAGAAGAAAAAGAAGAAGAAAAAGAAGAAAAAATAAGAAGAAGAAGAAGAAAAAGAAGAAAAAATAAGAAGAAGAAGAAGAAGAAGAAAAAGAAGAAGAAGAAGAAGAAAAAGAAAAAGACAAAAAAGAAGAAAGAAAGAAGAAGCCCACACATGATCAAAGGAGCAACAAATCCACAGGGTATTATGCCAAATCTCGTTCAAGTCACAAGCTACCGGGAGTTAACGAAGCAGACGCTTTATAGTCATTTAGTATGCTAGAAATAGCAGACAAATATCTCTGAAAACAACGAACCGTAAGTTAAAGAGACAGACTTTACACAGGATTTTAATCTACAAGAAATAACAGTCAAATTCCCGTCGAGGTCATAACTTAGAAGGAGCTAACGAGAGGCCAAGTCGTCTGCTACGAACCATGAGAGCCTCAACATGATCGCTTGATATGCTAGAAATAGCAACCAAATCTTCCTCAAACCATACAACTGTCTGAAAGAAAATAGGAACGCATCAGATGATGTGATCCAGGGCTCCCTGGACATCGCAAATCAAATGGGTGGATCTCCTTTGATCGTGTGCGTGTGTGCTGGACAAAAGCTGACCAGCGGTCAAACGGCAAAAGGCACGAACACTTCATCGAATGTGTGTTGCACTCGCAAAACTTGTCACACTGAAGGGGACGCTCCTACTACTCCCTCATTCCATCCATCAAACCTCCCCTTCCTACTCTTTCTCCTCATCTTCATCGTCCTCCTTCCTTTCTTCCTCTTTTTCTCCTCCTACTATCACCACCACAACTACTCTTACTGCAATCCCCCATCTCACCTACGCTGATAAAAATCTCCTCCGTCCATTCCCCCCTCTTATTTCCAATACATTTTCTTCCTCCTACTGCTACTCTTCAATGCCAACACACGCACACACACAAACACATTTTCTCACTTGTCGACCTCCTACTCCAGCACTTCATTGCCTCTCACTGTTCCTCTCATTCAATCCATTCATTACATTTCTCCGTCCAATACACTCATTTCTTCTGTCTTTTCTTCTTTTTTTTCTTTCTCACATTCTATTGGTTTCAAGAAGTACGAAATGCGGCCGGCTTTTATCGTCGTCGTCGTCACCAATGTCAGCCTCATCATCATCATCATCATCATCATCATCATCATCATCATCATTATCATCATCGACAACATCACTGTCATCGTCGTCGTCATCATCACATTATTATTATTATTATTATTATTATTATTATTATTATTATTATTATTATTATTATTCACAGAGAAATTTCTCATTTTTCGCTGCATCTATTCGCTTGAGTTTGCTTGCTCTATCTGTTTGTCTGTCTGCCTGTTTTTCTGTCTGTCTGTCTGCCTTTCCGCATGTCTGCTGCATGCCTATCCGGATATATGTATGTATGTATGTATGTATGCGTGTGTGTGTGTGTCTGCATGCGATTACGTGCGTGCGTAACGTCTATGTCAAGTACTTCAACAACCGACCACCATCATCATCATCATCATCATCATCATCATCATCATCATCATCATCATCGTCATCGTCGTGGTCGTCGTCATCATCATCATCACCACCACCACCAACAACAACTACACCGCCATAGGACTTCACCTTCATCCAACTCTGCGTCTTTGCGTAATCCTTACTTGTCTGTCTGCCTGTCTATCTATATATCTATCTATTTGTCTATCTATCTTTCTCTATGTATATATATATATATATATATAATTTTCTATCTGCCAATTTATTTATCAAATTATCTATCTATCCATCCATCCATCTATCCATCTACCTATCTACACACACACACACACACACACACACACACGTGCATTTATTATGCGTGTGGTGAGGCGATTACAGTGTATGTGCTTATCTGTGTCGTCTGCTAGTTTATCGGAACGTTTATATATACTTTCACGTCTGCTATGAGTTCTTCGCATCTATGTATGCGAGTACGCTTATGTATATGTATGTGTTTCTGCGTGTGTGTGTGTGTGTGTGTGTGTGTATGTATGTGCATGTATATGTATGTGATTGTGTTTGTGTGTGTGTGTATGTTTGTATGTATTTGTATGTTTGTGTGTGTGTGTGTGTGTGTGTGTGTGTGTGTGTGTGTGTGTGTGTGTGTGTGT
>NC_068999.1:8796960-8800283 GCF_001194135.2 Octopus bimaculoides | reverse complement strand
ATTATTATTATTATTATTATTATTATTATTATTATTATTATTATTATTATTATTATTATTATTATTATTATTATTATTATTATTATTATTATTAAGGTGATGATGTAGCAGAATTGTTAGCAGAATCGTTAGCCGGTTACTCGGAGTCTATGGCGTATAAGTGGTCGATATAAAAATATTCTCCAGACCAAAATGCCAGTTCGTTGCAGGATTCCTAATTTTGGTAGGAGAGAAACAAGTCGATTACATTAACCCAGAATTTGACTGGTACTTTATCTTTTGAATCTAGAGGGATGAAAGGCAGAATTGAGCGAGGTCGGATTTGAACTCAGAACGTAAAGAGCAGAGCGGAAGAGATGACGCTAAGCATTTTGTCCGACGCACTAACGATTCTGCAACCTGTCCACCTTAGCCAACACTTACAAGTTTCGAATAGCCAGATCTCTGGATCAAATTTTACTCACTTTTGAGTTATTTTTGCTACTGCCCTTGTTGTGATTGGTGTTGTTTTTTGTTGTTGTTGTTGTTGTTGTTGTTTAATTTCACCCAGGCTTTCCGTCATCGAGTTCCCCCACAACTTTGCCTTTCATTCATTTGAGACCGATAGAAAATGTTACCAGCCAATCCAGTTTCGAGGGTTGATTCGATTACGTCGAACCCCGTACTCAACTGGTACTCATTTTATCGACCCCAAATGGACGAAAGGCAAAGTCGATCCCGGTGGGATTTGAACTGAGAACGTAAAATCGAAAGAAACAGCCAAGTGCTTTGTCCCATGCGCCAGCAATTCTGCCGGTTCGCCGCCTTAACAAGCATTTTTTGTTGTTGGCACTCCGTCGCTTACGACGACGAGGGTTCCAGTTGATCCGATCAACGGAACAGCCTGCTCGTGAAATTAACGTGCAAGTGGCTGAGCACTCCACACACACGTGTACCCTTAACGCAGTTCTCGGGGATATTCAGCGTGACACAGTGTGACAAGGCTGACCCTTTGAAATACAGGCACATCAGAAACAGGAAGTAAGAGTGAGAGAAAGTTGTGGTGAAAGAGTACAGCAGGGTTCGCCACCATCCCCTTGCCGGAGCCTCGTGGAGCCTTAGGTGTTTTCGGCCAATAACCACTCACAACGCCCGGTCTGGGAATCGAAACCGCGATCCTATGACCGCGAGTCCGCTGCCCTAACCACTGGGCCATTGCGCCTCCCTTAACAAGCATGATAATAACGGTTTCAAATTTTGGCACAGGGTTAGCAATATTAAGGAAAGAATGTGGTTGATTCTATTGACCCTAATGCCCAACTGGTACTGATTTCATCTACCCCAGAATGATTAAAGTTAAAGTCCACCTCGGCGTGATTTGAACGTAGAGAGCCAGAAATGCCAACAACAGCAAGAACAACGAGTCTTCGTAGTTCAATACTTTATTCATATCTAATCAGTCATTCTGTTCTTTACCTGATCGATGTAGATTTGATAATTTTATAAAAATGACTGGAGAGAAAATCTTATCAATTGATCTTTTGTTTAAGTTGATAGACAAGTATAGCAACCAAAATCTTACCTAATCTCCTCTGGAGGAATAATTATCGCCAGCTGGTTTCCATTCAAGTGAATCTCATTGAAAATTCTGTACAGATAACGTTATGTAAATTATTTAAGACAAATGTCACTGAGGTAGTTTACCAATTTATTACAATTTATTATTATTATTATTATTATTATCATTATTATTATTATTATTATTATTATTATTATTATTATTATTATTAGTATTATTACTACTACTACTACTACTATTGTTATTACTGAGGCGGCGAGTTAGTAGAATCGTCAGAACTATGGAAGAAATGTTTTTGTGGCATTTCGTCAGTTTTTACGTTCTGAGTTCAAACGCCGACGTCGACTTTGCATGTCTTCCTTTCCGGGTCGTTAAAGTAAGTACCAGTTGGTCACTAGAGTCGATTTCATCGACCAGTATCCCTCTCCCGAAATTGCCGGCCTTGTGCAAAAAATATTATTATTATTATTATTATTATTATTATTATTATTATTATTATTATTATTATTATTATTATTATTGAATGAGAGAGCAGTGCATGCCATCAAAGTGACACTGGGGTACAAATATACGAAGCCCATTATACCCATCATGACTACCCGTCTGATAAGGGTACACCAGGCACATGCATCACAACCATATGTGCACGACATGGTGATCTCATATCAAGATACACAGCGCATGACCTCGCAGGTGGGGTCCAGTTAGTATTTTCTTTAGGTCGAGTAGCCTAACCCGCTCAAAAGGTCCCTGAATAAGGTTTGTTTAAGGATGTTGAGCAAAACACCCATGTTTCCAAAGGTGAATTATTCAAAACCCCAAAGAATTCCTTTCAGCACATGGTTATGATGCTCCCCCACTACTTCTGCTCATGATCAGAGATGCACATATCGTCAGCCACCAAGGGACATGCTCAACTGGTTAAGATCAAGCAACTGACAAGCAAATTTGTGGTACTGAGCAGAATATTTACTGTAGCCCATCTTTTATATTATTATTATTATTATTATTATTATTATTATTATTATTATTATTATTATTATTATTTATAATTCTTAGAGTGTGTCGCAACAAGTTAAATACGAGGGAAGCTCTATGTCGCTAGACCCCAGTCTGAACCCCTTGGAATCCCTTTGCTTTTAAAACAGATTCCTGGTAGTAAATAACGGAAATGATGAGATTAGCTGTCGACGTGGTTACATATTTAGCTAGAAATAGCAGCAAATTCATCTCAAATCCATACTTATTCTTTCATTAAGCAAGAGATGATACATTAAATAATGTAGCTCTAGAGAGACGTAGACAGGCATAAAACATAAGAATATACAGAAACGTTCACACTGGCACACGCACATAAGCAAACACGTAAACAGACACACGAAGATGCATGTGTGTGTGTGTGTGTGTGTGTGAGTGACAGACGTAGATTGTTATACAGAGAGGCACGCAGACGGACAGACAGACAGACAGACAGACAGACAGACAGACAGATAGATAGATAGATAGATAGATAGATAGATAGATAGATAGATAGATAGATAGAGAGATAGATAGCTCAAGAAGAAATAATGAAATATGTGGGAGAGAAAGTTAGAATACCGAAAAAAAACTTAACACAGATAAAAATGAAAAAAAGGTTACCTGAAAGAAAACAAAACGAAACATAAGAAGAAAATGTTCGATGATTTCAAGTAAAAAAATGCTAATAATTCCTGGAAGAAGGCTGAAATAAACCCTGTCATAGCTGACATCTACAGCGTTAGTT
>NC_068999.1:8790841-8796162 GCF_001194135.2 Octopus bimaculoides | reverse complement strand
ACACACACACACACACACACACACACACACACACACACACACACACACACACACACACACACACACACACACACACACACATATATATATATAATTTAGAAAATTTTCATTATGAAAAAGATGATGCAATATTCACAGTACTTAAAATTTTTCAATGTAATAATAATAATCCGTATCTATTGTCTGGGCACATCTCACTCCCCTTCCTGAGGGGATCCAGGCTCTGCTAGTGAGAGAGGTATGCAGTAATATACATCTGGAAAATCCTGGAAGGAATTGTACCAAATTTTGGCATTGAAAGCTGCACCAATGCCAGAACGGGTGGACACTGCACAGTGCTAAAGATCCTAGCAATGCCATCGCGCTTCAGGGACAGTCACTGCAACAGCCTGGGAGTCAGGTGCCCACAGCTTTTTAATATTTTCCCAAAGAGCCTGAGGAACCTGCACAAGGTAGACGTAGGCGTTTTAAAATCAAGGCTGGACCTCTTCATGTCGAGAGTCCCACATGAACCTACCTCACGGTAAATGAGGGTAGCTACATCAAACTCCATTCTTCGCCAAGTGCCACATATTAGAGGAGGCTCTCAGTAATGACAGTGTAGCAAAACGGCGGTGCTCCAGCGTGGTCGCAGCTCTGAGCTGAAACTTCAAAGAAAAAAAAAAGGAAAAAAGATATGTATGTATGCATGTATGTACGAGCGTGCGTGTAATCATACAGGACAATAGAATATTAAAAGGAGAGGAAAAAATGGAGACAGAGGAAAAATAAATAAAGTTAAACAATTTCAAGGCTTTTGATTGGTTGACTGATTGACAGCATTTATGAATGAATGAGTCGGCAATTGTAGCTGTGTCTGTGTGTTCGCGCCTATGATATTACACAAGTACGTACATGACTGAGTATATGTGCGTGTGTGCGCTCATGTAGGACGTTTCACTACGTGTATATATATATATATATGCGTGCGTATGTGAGTATTTGTTTGTACGAGTGTCCATGGGTGTGTGTGTGTGTGTGCGTGAGCGTCTTCATGTGTACATGTACGCTTGTAAATGTGTGTGTGCATGTGTGCTTGTAAGTGTGTGTGTGTGGGCGTGAGGGCCTGCATGTGTGCATGTGTGTGTGTGTGTGTGAGTGTGCGTGCATGCGTGTGTCCGCTTGTCTGTATAGCTAAGCGTTTTGCGTAAGTGTGCGTCTGTTTGTGTTCATGCTTGTGTGTGCGTGAGTGCATGTGTGTGTCTGTCTGTCTGTCTCTGAGTGTGTATGTCTGTCTGTCTCTGAGTGTGTATGTCTGTCTGTCTCTTTGACTGTGTGTGTAAATACCTACACGTTTTGTGTCTGTATGGGGGGGGAGGTCTGTTCATGTTTACTTGCGTGTGTATGCGAGCGTGTCTATGTGTGCGTGTGTGAGAGAGAGAGCATGTGTGTATGTGTGTGTGTACGTGTGTGTGCGAGCGTGCGTGCACACACGCGCATTGTTCGCGTCTTTATGTCACTGTATGTTTGTGTGTCTGTGAAATGCATGTGTGTATGTATGCGTGTATGTATGCGTGTATGTGTGTGTGCCTGTGATTTTATGTGTGTGTGTGTGTGTGCCTATTTACGATACGTGATGTATATGTACACATATCACAAGATTAATGCGAGTGAGTACAAGTGTACATGCATGTGTGTGTATTAGTGTGCGCGCACATGCGTGCCCGTGTATATTTGTGCTACAGTGTCAATGTATCGTGTTGAGTCAAAAGTTTTGTTGTATGTTGACAAGTATAGGCGTAGGAGTGGCTGTGTGGTAAGTAGCTTGCTTACCAACGACATGGTCCCGGGTTCAGTCCCACTGCGTGGCACCTTGGGCAAATGTCTTCTACGATAGCCTTAGGCCGACCAAAGCTTTGTGAGTGGATTTGGTAGACGGAAACTGAAAGAAGACCGTCGTATATGTGTAAATATATGTATGAGTGTCTGTGTTTGTGTGTCTGTGTTTGTCCCCCAACATCGCTTGACAACCGATGCTGGTGTGTTAAAAGTCCCCGTAACTTAGTGGTTCGGCAAAAGAGACCGATAGAATAAGTACTAGGCTTCCAAAGAATAAGTCCTGGGGTTGATTTGCTCGACTAGAGGCGGTGCTCCAGCATGGCCACAGTCAAATGATTGAAACAAATGATTGAAACAAGTAAAAGAGTAAAAGAGTAAGTTATTTGTTTTATTCTTCAAGTTACAACAAAAGACAGATTAACATTCAAAGTAGAGGCCATTGTGTTGCACCCTCTGAAGCCACCTTTCTGCCAGTTCTTTGATCCCATGCAGATACAAGTTCTTCTTCTTCTTTGAGGCGAAGAATTCTCCTTTAACTGAAGCTTCCCGCTCCTCTTCGTTGATGAACCGGCGCAAGCGCAGGATTGTGTGAGTCTGTGTGTGTGTGTGTGTGTGTGTGTGTGCGATTAGTAGTGTGCATGTCTACGACAAAACAAGAAATGACAATACTCAATGATGATGTAATAGATATAGAGGTTTTGCAGGAATCTATACAAGAGAATACACAGCGTTACTAAACCGGCAATGACTCGCTCACACACGCACATACGCGCACGCACACGCGCACACACGCGCACACAAACACACACACACACACACACACACAAACGGTTACACATAGATGCACTCTCTCTCTCTCTCTTTCTCTCTCTCTCTCTCTCTCTCTCTCACTCTCTCTCTTTCGTCCTTTTGGGGTCCGTGAACACTGGAGGTCGATGTAATTGACTTATCCTCTTCCCAGAATTACTATCCTTATACCTACGGTAGATAGGTTATCATTCATGCGTGTATGTGTTCGTACACACACACGCACATACACAGACAAACTTAAATATGTATATACAGTGATTCCTCGTCTTATCGCGGTTCGCCTATCGCGGTTTATTATTTAAGCTTACGTTGATTCCTCCGTGATGTTATTTTGCATTTATAATAAAATAAATATATACAAATTATAAAAATCAATTTTAAAAATATACAGTACACTAGTGTTTCTACTTCGCGGATTTTCACCTATCGCGGGGCGGAGGATGGAACGTAACACCCGCGATAGTCGAGGAATTAATACTGTACATTGATATTCGAAGATAGAACCGAGCAATAGAGCTGCTTTACATACTTTTATGAATAAATTCTCGAATAAATTTTGCATGTGTTTCACATAACGAATCCGGATATTTTGTGCAAGAATCGCACACGATTCAAATAACGTCTGCTACACGATTCAAATTTGAATAATTTCGGAGATGTACTTTCTAGGTAAGTGATTTGGTGACCTCAGACATTGTGGTGAGACAGTGTCAGTGACCAGGTTGCAGTTGGTGCGACGAAGTGGTCGACACGAAATAATAAATGTTTAAATGAAGGTAACAGTTTTTGTGAGTTTTTTTTTTTTCTCTTTATTGCAAATATGTGTCTAGCAAGCTGTAATTGATTCGATAATATTATCATAAATCGAAACTGAAACTAATTGCTTTGTCTGCTTATTGTGTAAATATTGAGGTAGCTGTTCTAAGATGGAGAATGTTCACACCTGCGGCTTAGTAGTATCTTGATGTAGCGTTGTGTGAACGACCGGAGATTATTATCAAGAGAATGTGAAAAATTAGGACTGAGAGGGGAGCGCCATATTTATACTTGTAAGCATCAGGTGGAAGTTTTCTTGCTAAGAAGTTGCATATACACGTGTATATGCATGTATGTATGTATGTATGTATGTATGTATGTATGTATGTATGTATGTATGTATGTGTGTGTGTATGTATGTATTATGTATCTATCTATTTATCTGCCTATGTATATGTGTGTATATGTGTGTATGTATGTATGTATGTATTTATGTATGCATGAATGTATGTATGTACGTTTGAAACCTTTATTATTATTATTATTATTATTATTATTATTATTATTATTATTATTATTATTATTATTATTATTATTATTATTATTATTATTATTATTATTATTATTATTATTATTATTATTATTATTATTATTATTATTATTATCATTGCTGTTGTTCTTGTTGTTGTTATTATCATTATTGTCATTTTTATTTTTATCTTTATTTCTTTTTATCGCAGGGTTTGTTGGAACTACTGGAGTCGTGAATGCGTAGTGGGTGCACTACCTGCTGTCTACGGTACCATGCTATCCGTTCTTTTCCGGTATCTAATACCTTCCTGATAATTCTGGCCGTGCCAATGAGGCAAACCTTTGGTAACAGTTCTACTGGGCACTCTATTCCAATTTCCTTCATATCATACTGTACCCAAGGACCCAACAATAATTGGCATTATTATTATTATTATTATTATTATTATTATTATTATTATTATTATTATTATTATTATTATTGCGTGACAGAGCAGCGCTTGCCATCAAAGTGACACTGGGGTACAAATATAAAAAACCAAATATACCCATCATGACTGCTCGTCTGGTAAGGGTACACCGGACATATGCCTCACAACCATACGTGCATGACATGGTGACCTTATATCAAGATAAACAGCGCATGTCTTTGCAGGCGGGGCCGAATTGGAATTTTCTTCAGGTCGAGTAGCTCATCCCGCTACTTCTGCTCGTGATCAGAGATGCACATAACGTCAGCCACTAAGGGACGTGCTCAACTGGTTAAGGTCAAGCAACTGGCAAGCAAATCTGTTGTATCGAGATAAAAACTATTTAAAAGTTTCTACTATACAAAGGAGCCATGATACCCCATGATACCATGCCTTGAATTTCAAAAGGTCCGATAGTAAGGTACAAACGATCGAATCCTTATAAGCACATATCAGATAATATTTATTCGTTCATTTATTTATTTATTTATGTTCATGGTGACCAAGGACGTTTTTAAGTCAAACCAGAGGTGTTTATAACAAACGCAGGTTTCATTTGATGTTGTTGTTGTTGATTTTAATGGATTTAATGAGTATGAAGAGACAGTATCAAAGTCTTCGAGGCGTTCTGGAATGGCGACAATTTTACACGACGCTGGTGTGCTTATGTTCCCATAACTTAGTGGTTCGGCAAAAGGAACCGATAGAATAAGTACTAGGCTTACAAAGATTAAGTCTCGGGGTCGATTTGCTCAACTAAAGGCGGTGCTCCAGCATGGCCGCAGTCAAATGACTGAAACAAATAAATGAATAAAAGAATCGATAATCCTATCAAGTGGTGGTATTAAGTCAGACATGGCCTGGACCAATCTTTGGTCGAAACATATCTAAGTTTTATCAAAGTTTTATATATGCACATATATATATATATATATA
>NC_068999.1:8787914-8790537 GCF_001194135.2 Octopus bimaculoides | reverse complement strand
ATATCAAACAGGTGTATATATATCTACATATATATATGTGTGTGTGTATATATATATATATATATATATATATATATATCAATAATAATTATTATTGGATCCATATATTCTTTTCTACTCTAGGTACAAGGCCCGAAATTTTGGGGAAGTGAGCCAACGATTAAATCGACCGCAGTACGCAACTGGTACTTAATTTATCGACCCCCAAAAGGATGAAAGGCAAGGTCGACCTCGGCGGAATTTGAACTCAGAACGTAAAGACAGACGAAATACTGCTAAGTATTTAGCCCGGCATGCTAAAACTTCTCCCAGCTCGTCGCCTTACTGGATATGTTTATTAACTGTTGGCTAACTTATTTTGAATACTTCACTGCGAACACACCATGGTAAAGGTTTGGAGAAATCCCTTACGAAATACCAATACACTCACACACACATAACTTGCAAAATATGCATTTGAGTTTGGTCCTCTAAATAACAAACAATGAGTTTACTTATACTATTGTGTTTGTGTGTGTCTATTTGGGTTTTTGTTCTTGCAAATCCGTTTCCTATTTGAAAATTAGAACCCGTATAGTCTTGTATGTTTTGATAGATGGACGTATTTGGAAACCCGTCGAAATGGACTCCTCTTGTGAAATTCACTTCGTCTGTCACACGGTTTGTACGCAAATATCTGGCACTTGTGTACATTTTGTGAAATCTGCTCTTTTTGCCAGAATTTGGTTCCAGTGCTGTCCTTCTTGCTGTCCGTATAGGCAAGGCCACGAAATATAGGGGAAGAGTGAGGGGTAGGCGGAAAGATATCGGCGTTGGCTTTCCGTCTTTGATTATGCTGTTTTAAAAAGAAATAAGTAATGACCGTGTCTTTTCGTTTGTTTGTTTGTTTATCAACCTGCAGGTCGATACTGATCAGAGAGACCCTATTGATCAAATACATTCAATCAGTGTCTGTCCTGAATTGAATACACACACACAAACACACTTGCACCTCCTCCTCCTCCTCCTACTACTACTACTACTACTACTACTACTACTACCACCATTATCAGCACCACAAACACCGATACCACCTCCACTACCACCACCACCACCACCTCCACCACCACCACCACCACCACTACTACTAATAATAATAATAATAATAATAATAATAACACTATGGCCCACCAGTTGCAAATTCCAACAGATCTGAAGAAGATCCGTTGGAATTTAAGGAAATACTTCGAAGTAGTTCTTGTTGTTGTTACTATTGCTATGGTTGTTTTTGTTATTATTGTTGTTATTGTTTAGCAGCAGGCCGACCCTAATCGTGCGTACCTGTGGGGTCCAATACGTTCCCCCGTAACAATTCTTTGTTAGGATATTTTTCCCTCCTGGAATCTTTTATAGGAATTTTTCTAAACGTTTCAAAGTTTCTTTTGGATCCTTTTAAAAACAAAACGTTGGTGTTCGATACATAGAATAATATCTAGAGGTCACAAGTAAATCCCGAAACCTGGTTACGATCTACTCAATGAAAGCCTTGCCACCATAGGCCCCTGTTTAGGGTTGCATTATACGAGGTGTCCCTTTGTTCCTTATGAAGGTAGGGTGTGTGATGTACATGAATGGATATACACGTATGTATGTATGTATGTATGTATGTATGTATGTATGTATGTATGTATGTATATTCTTTTTTCTTTTTAATTGTTTCAGTCATTTGACTGTGGCTAAGCTGGAGCATCTCCTTGAAGGGTTTTAGTCGAACAAATCGACCTGCGGGAATTATTTTCTTCAAGCCTGGTACTTATTCTATCGGCGTCTTTGGCTGAACCGCTAGGTTACAGGACGTAAACTCACCAATACTGGTTGTCAAGCGGCGATGGGAAGACAAACATAGACACGAAGGCTCTCTCTCTCTCTCTCTCTCTCTCTCACACACACACACACACACACACACACACACACACACACACACACACACAGAAAGATATATGTACATACATACGACAGGCTTCTTTCAGTTTCCGTCTACCCAATCCATTCACAAGGATTTGGTCGGCCCGAGGCTATAGCAGAAGAATAGAAGACACTTGTCTAATGTGCCACGCAGTGGGACTGAACCTGGGACCATGTGGTTGAGAAGCAAACTTCTTACCACACAGTCGCGCCTTTCTATATAGATAGATAGATAGATAGACAGACAGACAGACAGACAGACAGACAGACAGACAGACAGATAAATAGATACTTAAAAAACTATACAAAAACAAACAAGAAACATGACAGACAATTGAGGGAACAACAAGGTGTGTTACTTTGATGCACATGTGTGTGTGTGTGTGTGTGTGTGTGCGTGCGTATGCGTGTTTGTGTGTGAGTGTGTGTGTATGTGCATATATGTATATCGTATATGTGAGGGTGTGGCTGTGTGTAGTAGAAAACGCAAGAAAATAGCACTTGTTGCGTTTATTTAATTAGTTTAACATATTAACCCAGCTACACACGCTCACACATATACACACACACGTATATGTATGTGTATGTGTGAGCGTGTGTAGCTGGGTTAATATAAACAGATAAATAGATAGATATATACGTATATATTTATATGTACATATATATATATATATATATA
>NC_068999.1:8786847-8787260 GCF_001194135.2 Octopus bimaculoides | reverse complement strand
GTGTGTGTACATGTTATGTATCTGTGTTTGTCCTCCCAACATCGCTTGACAACCGATGCTGGTGTGTTTATGTCCCCGAAACTTAGCGGTTCGTCAAAAGAATAAGTACTAGGCTTACAAAGAATAAGTCCTGGGGTCGATTTGATTCGACTAAAGGCAGTGCTCCAGCATGACCGCAGTAGAAGAATAGAATATATGCATACGTACATTGTATACATATATGTATCCACATATAGATGCATATATACATGTGTGTGTGTGTGTATACGTGTACACACAAAATATAGGTCTGTATATGTGCCTACACGAAAACAGGCACGCTCACACACGCGCCCACATACACACACACACGCATACAGTCACACACACACACACACACACACACACACACACACACACACACACACACACAC
>NC_068999.1:8785215-8786837 GCF_001194135.2 Octopus bimaculoides | reverse complement strand
GAGCCACAAAAAGATCTTTCTGGTCACTTGAACTGATCGCTGAGTCGTTACGGCACCGGACGAAATACTCAGCGGCATTTTGTCCGGCTCTGTTTGTTCTGAGTTCAAATGCCGCCGAAGCCGATCTTGTCTGTGATCCCTCCGGGGTTAATACAATAAGTATCAGTTGAAAACTGGGGTCGATGTAATTGACCTCTGCCTATTGTAATCTTCCCGATAATTTCTACACGTGCCTATTGAGTATTCCTTTTGAGCCAGTGTTTCTCACGAAGGGGTAACTACCCTAGTCCCTGAGTAACCCTCGATGCCACCGGGGTCAACATTAAAAAGAAGATAAACAAAAGGCACAGGAGTGGTTGTGTGGTAAGAAGCTTGTTTCCCAGTACGTATTCCATTGTTCTCTATTTGCTGAACCGCTAAGTTTACATATATACTACGGGCTTCTTTCAGTTTCCGCCTACCAAATCCATTTACAGGCTTTGGTCAGCCCGAGGCTACAGTAGAAGATACTTGCCTAAGGTGTTACGCAGTGGGACTGAATCCGGAGCCATGTGGTTGGGAAGCAAACTACTTACCACACACCCACTCCTGCGCCTGTTTATTTTCTATCTTTTACTTGTTTCAATCATTTTACTTAACTTTCTTCTAAGTCTGATATTTATTTCATCCAACTCCTTTGCCATGCCGTTAAGTTACTATGGACTTAAACACACCAACACCGGTCATCAAGCGGTGTTGACGGACAAACACAAACATAAAATTCCACACTGCAGCGGGCTTCTTCCGAATCCAATCGCAAGACTTTGGTCAGTACAAGGCTATAGCGGAAGACACTTGACTAAGATGTCACACTGTGGGACTGAACCCGGAAGCTTGCGCTTAGGAAGCAAACTTCTTACCACACAGCTACGCCCGCCTATTTATTGTAACTACCAGTAATTTAAACCTGATCCGAATATAAGGCTTAAAGAAAATACATACAAATGTGCATTGAGAATACGCGTGTGTGTGTGTGTATATATATGTGTGTCAGAACGTGTGTATGTGTCTTTGTGTCTGTATATGTTCCTTCACTACCGCTTGACAACAGGTATTTGTGTGTTTACGTGTCCGTGACTCAGCGGTTGGGCAAAATAGACCGATGGAATTAGTACCAGGCTAAAAAAATAATAAGTGCTGAAGTTGATCCGTTTGACAACAGTTCTTCAAGGCATTGCCCCAGCATGGCCGCAGTCAAATGACTGAAACAAATAAAATATCAAAAGAGCATGAATGTCTGTGTGTATGCACGTGGATGAATGAAGGAATTGTGCATGCTTGCGTGCATGATGTGTGAAGTTTGCTTCCTAACCGCGTCGTTCCACGTTCAGTTCCGCAGCGTGGTCCCTTGGGCAAGTGTCTTCTGCTATAGCCTCGGGCTGACCAAAGCCTTGTGAGTGGATATGGTAGACAGAAACGGAAAGAAGCCCGTCGTATATAATGTGTGAGTGTGTGTATGTGTGTGTGTGTGTGTGTGTGTGTGTGTGTGTGTGAGTAAAAAAATTTGGAAGGTTTAACCCCCAATCAGGTGTTTCGAAATCGATACCCTTAAAGCCAGGAACTTCTCTGTACCCCTCCTATAT
>NC_068999.1:8783730-8784866 GCF_001194135.2 Octopus bimaculoides | reverse complement strand
ATATATACGACGGGCTTCTTTCAGTTTCCATCTACCAAATCCACTCACGTGGCTTTGGTCGGCCCGAGGCTATAGTAGAAGACACTTGCCCAAGGTGCCATGCAGTGTGACTGAACCCGGAAACATGTGTGTGCGTGTGTTAAAAAGTTCCTGGCTTTGGGTAAAAGAAAATACAGGAGGATCAGTTAATTATGATTTTATTAAACATGTTCCCTTCTCAGATTCACTCCCTTATTGCAGCGGACCCTTCAGTTTTTCTAAGCCCTGTAAAAGATCCAGGATCCTTTCAGCAGCCCCTCGCATATATGAAGATATGTTTGCATCTAAGTATGTATGGATTTACGCATGGATGTATATATGTATGTACGAAAACAAAGTGTATGATGTTTGTAAATAAGTGTATGTTTATATGTATTTATATAAGCGTGAGTGATATCCGCATATAAGTATGTATGTATATATCAATGAATATGTGTATGTATGCCACCATGTGTAAACACTAACAACGAAACGTAACAGTTATACGCGCTTTTATGCTTCTTATATAATTTCATTTTGATAGTCTGGTTAGATAGAGCTCTATAGAGTGTGTATTATGTAGAACGAAAATAAGACACGCACAGAAACACACATACAGACACACACACACTCACATACAGAGACAGGCACATACAGACAGACACATATAGACACATGCACACACATAAGGACAAACACACACAGACACGTTTACATGCAGCTTTCAAACTTGGATTGCTTAAATAATATGTGTGTATGTGTGTGTGTGCGCACGCACGTGTGCGCGAAGGTATATACATGTGTGTATAGATAGATAGATAGATAGATAGATAGATAGATAGATAGATAGATAGATAGATAGATATGTGTGCACACGCACATACATACATATATATACATGTGTATTTATAGAAGCAGATATATATATATATACATCGAAGCTTCAAATGAACGCATCAATATATGTATACAAATGCACGCAGCTACGGACACATGGACGCGCGCTCACGCCTCATATACGGACAGAAAGAGCAAGCGATATTATACATATAAGAGTACAAGGGATCAAACTTCTTCAGCACAAGGTGCAGGATATATATATGTATATATATATATAC
>NC_068999.1:8779973-8782838 GCF_001194135.2 Octopus bimaculoides | reverse complement strand
GATAGATAGATAGATAAATAGATAGATAGATAGATAGATAGATAGATAGATAGATAGATAGATAGATAATTACATGTGAAATTCAGTTTATATTTTAGGTGGTTAACAGAACTCCCAAATGCATGTCCGTGCATCCGCGTGTATAGTTGGACACGCATGTGTGTGCACGTTTGCAGGTGTGTGTGTATGTGTGCGCGAATACGTGTAGGGGTTAGTTAAGATTAGCGCATAAAAGAATATATATTCACTTACCTTTTCGAAGTTGCTTGTTATATTTTTATGTATATCAAACACAGTTCAAATACAGGTACTCCGATAAATCCACGAAAAAAGAATTAATAATTATAAACGATTGCACTAACAATAATATATGAGAATGCACATATTATCATTTACACAGGTAGGTAAAAAAAAATACACCTTAAATTGATCCTTTAATTGGAAATCATTTAATAGCCGTTCCGTAAATTTTATCCAACAGTGATAAGTCAAGCGAGATTCTTGTCGTCGTCGAGGTAAAGATATCCGCCCATGAAAATTTGTAAACAGAAATACAAACGTCGCTGTGTGAGAGAGAGGCATGGGCCGGTCGAGAGATCCTTCGTATGAAGCACGGTTGGGAGAAGGGGACGGAGGGTGAGGGGGAAGGGTAGGTGGAGGAGGACGAGTTGTGGGGGATAAGGGTCCGGGTGTGTTTGGAGGACTTGTGTGCGTTTGTGTTTGTGTGTGAGTATGTCTGTGTGTCGGATTGTATTTGTGTTAGGGTACATATGTTCGTATGTATGTTTGTATGCATGTACGCACGCGTGTATGTGCATATATATATGTGCATGTCTGTGTCTATATACATACATGTGTATGTGTGTGTGTGTATGTATGCATGTATGTGTATGTATGTATAAAATATAGATAGATAGATAGATAGATAGATAGATAGATAGATAGATAGATAGATAGATATGTATACAGCAATTACGATGTATCTATGAATGTATGGATGGGTATATGTATATATACATGTGTGCGTGTGTATGTATGCATGCATGTATATATGTATGTATGTATGTATGTATGTATGTATGTATGTATGTGTGTATATAGGTTTGCATGCGTGGCTATATGTGTGTGTATTTATCTGTGTATTCGTATGCATATACATATGCTTCAACGCGCGCGTGTGTTTGTGTGTGCATGTGTGTGTGTGTGTATGTGTGTGTGTGTGTGTGCATGCGCGTGCGTGTGTGTGTGTGTGTGTGTGTGCGTGTGTGTGTGTGTGTATCTATCTACGTCCACAGAACTACATACACAGCGTGTGCTACAGAAAAATACTTCCTGATCTTTCACATGTGTCTTGCGAGACTCGTACGGAGGAAAAACCCAAGTCCAGCCCCTCTCTCTCCCTCCCTCTCCCTCTCCCTCTCTCTCCTCTCTCTCTCTCTTTATCCATATTTTACTCAATCAATCAGTGTTATTTTAATGTCGGCGGATCTGCCGTAAATTCTCTCGCTTCCCTCCCCACACACGCACCCACCTCATTTCTTTCTCCCTCTTCCGCTCTCTCTATCTTTCTTCTTCTTCTTCTTTTTCTTCTTCTTCTTCTTCTTCTTCTTCTTCTTCTTCTTCTTCCTCTTCTTCTTCCTCTTTCTCTCTCTCTCTCTTATTGTTCCAATGTTACTCACTCTTTCTCTTATTCGCGCGGACTCACTTTTCCTTTCTCTCACCCTTTCTTTCTTTCTTTCTTTCTTTCTTTCTCTCTCCCTCTCTCTCTCTCTCTCTCTCTCTCACTCCCACTCTGCCACACACACACACACCACTATTACCACCTCTCTCCCTCTCTTCCTCTCGTTCTCTCTCTCTCTCTCTCTCTCTCTCGTTCTCTCTCTCTCGTTCTCACTCCCTCTCTTTCGTTCTCTCTCTCTCTCTCTCTCTCTCATACACACACACATACACACAGGCACATACACACACTATCAACCACTGTTTCTCGAACACACACACACTAAATCACTCATAATATATACATATGTGTCTGTGTGTGCGCATATTCATGCGTATATATATATGTCTAATATTTGTTTGGGTGATGTGTGTGTGTGTCTGTGTGCGCATGCGGTTCCGTATTTTCCTCTCCGTTTCCAGCTGTATTCTTCGTTCAATCTATCCTCTACTTTTCTGACCATTTTCCCTTTCTCTCCTTACACTTCCTTATATTAACTCTTCCACCTAATTGTCCATCCATCAATCCATCTATCTATCTATCTATCTATCTATCAGTCTCTATACCTGTCTATATGTCCAACTGTCTATCTGTCAATCTATCAATTAATTTGTCGGTCTGTGTACTTGTCTCTCGATCTACCAACCTATTTATTATGCTTTCAAGTTATCTATCTATCAATCGATCGATCGATCGATCTATCATTCAAAGCATCATCACTGTACTCTACATTGTATATGTCAGTAATACTTTTTCCCCCGGATTTTTCAACTGCACACACATACACACAAACACACATACACGCAAACACACAAACACACACACAAATATATATTTGTTGCATATCTAGCGACAGTTGTATCTATCCGTGTAGTGGACAAGTATATATCGCTTTCTCTGAGACGAAATATATATATATATATATATATATATAACTAAATACACGCACAAACAGATAGATAGATAGATAGATAGATGAAAACTTCCGTAATACTCAAGCTTAGAGGAGTTTTCAGAATTCAATAATTATGAGTTCGAACTCAGACTGCGAAGAGGTGTGATGAAGTAGTGAAAAGCGTTTTGCCCGACACGCAACCGATTCTGTTAGTGTAGTATATAATATAATATAATATATATATATATATATA
>NC_068999.1:8776362-8778155 GCF_001194135.2 Octopus bimaculoides | reverse complement strand
ATATATATATATATATATGTATGTATGTATGTATGTATGTATGTATGTATATGTATATATATACATGCATTATTTACATTATTTATATTCAACGGATATTTGTCCTCATCTTGTTTGGTGTTAACACAACATTTCGGCTGATACACCCTCCAGGCTTCATCAGGTGTCTTGAGGAAATTTCTAACCTGTGTTCTCATTCCTAAGGTATTTTTCGATGTTATTATTATTATTATTATTATTATTATTATAATTATTATTATTAACTACAATGCCATATGCCCGCGGGCATATGGCATAGTGGTTAAGAGCGCGGACTACTAACCCCAAGATTCCGAGTTCGATTCTAAGCAGTGACATGAACAATAATAATAATAATAATAATAATAATAATAATAATAATAATAATGATAACAACATCGAAAAATACCTTAGTAATGAGAACCAGGTTCGAAATTTCCCCAAGACACCTGAAGAAGGCCGGAGGATATATCAACCGAAACGTTGTGTTAATAACAAACAAGATGAGGACAAATATCCGTTGAATGTAAATAATGCATATATATTTATATATATATATATATATATATATATATATATATAGCTCAAATTTACAGAAAACAAAAGACGAAGACAAGTGAAGGAATAACAAACAGATGTATTAGTTTAACGATCGGGAAAAATGAAAAAGTCTTTGGCGTTTCGAATCAACGCTCTTTGTCAGAAAGGACTGGGGGAAAAAACCGGGAGATAGATAGATAGATAGATAGATAGATAGATAGATAGATAGATAGATAGATAGATACGGAGTTTCCCAGGTGTGAAATACAACTATTTTTTCTAAAAGTATAATTTAATTATTTTATGAATTGCGGATCAAGAAAATTGTAACGCTCATGAGAAAGTTGTTTAGCGGTTGATATGGTCCGATTTTTTCATTTGCTCTAAAAGAAAAGATATTAAATTTCTCTTAAACTTCTTCGACATAATTTTAATATGAACCTTTGAAAATATTTATTTGTAAAAAAGTGATCGTTAAAAATATGGCTATCAAATATTGGTTTTAAACTTTGAAACAGAGCCGGCAATTTCTGAGGACAAGTGAGTCGACAACATCGAATTCAATAATCAGCTATTGCTTACTTTATCGACCCCGAAAGGGTAAACAAAGAACGTCGACCTCGGCGGAAATGAAACTCGGAGACAAACGAAATGGCGCTCAGAATTTTACCCGGGGTGCTAACTACATTCTCAGTTCGCTGCGTCATTCGACTTTCAAATATTGAGAAAATTATGAGTCAGTAGATGGAACCATAATGTGAAGTCTACTAAATACATTCAAACAGGTTTCAAAAAAATTTGTGGAACATTTCTCAGATTAAGTATCTCCATGCATTTTCTGCAACTTTGTGTAAGTCTCTGAGCAGGTATTGCCATGACAACTCTCTCTGTGAGGGTCCGACCTCGTATACATACGAATTTATTTATACATTTATATATGAGTATATATATTTTTTTTGAACACTCACACCTGACGCTCTCTGTGATATGCAATACCACCCCAGAGAACTGAATTTAGTTTCAAATACGTGCATTTAGACATACGCGCATGTATATATATGAATGTATGTATAAATGTGTATACATTTGTGTTGTCTGTAACTTATATGGTCTCTTGGTATTTTGACAACTTTTCTAAAATGGAATATATATTGCTCGTTAATGTCCTCTCAATTTCATCAGTCTGTCATTGCATGTGTATAGATATATAGGTATGTATATATATATATATATAT
>NC_068999.1:8771233-8774118 GCF_001194135.2 Octopus bimaculoides | reverse complement strand
TATATATATATTTATATATATATACACACACACACACACGCATTAGTTTATTAGTTTCCCTTTTCCAATCTTCGGAAGCACCAGTGACATGTTTTAAGTATTGTGTAAGTGTTAGTGTGTGTGTGTGTGTGTGTGCGTGTGTGCGCGCGCGCGTCTGTCTGTGTGTATGTTTGTGTGTGTATTCTTTATCTAATGCGTACATATGTATATGGGTTTTTTTTTCCTTTATACCGATCTCCAACTTTCTTGTAACTCTCAGTGTCTGTGTCTGTGTGTCTGTGTATGCGTATATGCGTGTTTGTTTGTGTGTATGTATGTGTGTGTGTGTAAGAATGTCAGTTTGTGACTGTCAGTGCGCGTGTGTTTGCTTATGTATAAGTGTGAGATTGTGTGTGTAACTGTCGCTGTACAATGTGTGTGTGTGTGTGTGTGTGTGTGTGTGTGTGTGAGTGAGTGTTTGTGAGTTTGCATGTGTATATATATGTGTGCTTTGGGAATATACGTACGCCATGGTTTATCGAGATGTCTCTGCGTTAAGTATATATTATGTGTGAGCGAGCGACTCGTCTAATGTACCTCAGCATACGTGTGTTAATAAGTATCAGCAACCGCATCGGCTGCGCAATCGATGCTGTCGGAACGCGCGTGGGTCCACAAAAGAATGCTGTAAATAACTGTTTAATAAAATTAAAGATGTGGAAAATGACCGTTCTACCTGGTCCTTATTAATACTATTACTTACTCTACGGAAACTGTGCAGTCCCGAGTAGGACACTCGTATTTACTAAGTGAGAATAATTACCTGAGTCTAGCAACTTACAGCTAACTCAAGTATTACCAAAGGTTCGCTGTGGTTATCCATTATATATATATATATATATATATATATATATATATATATTCCTTATAGCCGCAGGGACCGCAAGTCTATGCACTGAAGGGGAAGATAACAGCCCCATAACGAGCGAGATCACCATACTGGTCTAATGAATCGAGTGTGCTACGTCTGAAAGAATTTGTTCTCCGGTGACGAAATACGATAGGGTTTCGTACATTCACATTCGAATGTAACAGAAGGTATTAAGAACGAATACATGATTCATTGTTTGCTGGTGAAGTTTCACAGAAATCACTTGTTAAGGCACGAAGATCGAAATTTTGTGGGGAGGTGGCCAGTCAATTAGATCGACCCCAGTACGCAACTGGTACTTAATTTATTGACGCCGAAAGGATCAAAGGCAAAGTCGGCCTCGGTGGAATTTGAACTCAGATCGTGAAGACGCACGAAATACTGCTAAGCATTTCGCCCGGCGTGCTAACGTTTCTGCCAGCTAACCGCCTTTAGGGAAAGATACAGTGGCAAACGTTTGGGGTTCAGTACAGTCTCCCCTAGAGTATCAAAAACGGAACTGAGTCCAATTCACGATAATGTACTAGCAATATACATGCATCGTAGCGTGTTCGACTTCACGTTGCCAGGCAAAATACTTAGCGGATTTTGGTCCGCCCTTATGTTCTGGTTTCAAATTCCGCTGAGGCCGAATTTGCCTTCCATCCTTTCGGGATCGATAAAATAGGCATTTGGGTCGATGTCGTCAACGAGGCCCTTCTCTCGAAATTACTGGTCTTGTGCCAAAGTTTTAAACCATCATGTTAACACAAATGTTAGAGCTGCAGAATATCAAAAGCTTTGGTAATAGCTGAAAATATTCCCGAAGATAAAATCCCAACCTTCAAGTTATCATCGTGGCACGTATCGGGATAATACAACTAAACGGTTCATGCTTAAGACGCCAATCGATTAATCCACTTGAATATTGATCTGACATGGAGATCGATTCATTTCCTTTGACACTTAGGCAAGGGCAACCGCACTCATTTCGTTTGTCCTTGATGCACTGTGACATTATTGGAGAGAAGAATCTCTTACATTTCCTCTCCAACTTCTTGACGGTTTTACAATGATATTTGTCTTGATACAAATCCATGCCATTTCAAAAGAGGCATAAATGGGTTCAATGACAGAAGAGTTTCATCTCGATCTTCTCAGTTGCATTGGATACGTCTGCTTAGAAGTTATCCACTCGGCTGTACTGAGCAAATGTGTTTTGTCTTTTTTATAAGGTCCTACAAAATTCTAAGCTTTAAATACAATTTGTACGTTATACAGCAGCAAATGGAACATAAAAAATATACACAAATTGCATATATATATATATATATATATATATATATATATATATATATATATATATATATATATATACATATATATCTACATACATACAAATACTCACACACATACACACACAAATACATACATGCAAGAATAGATACGTATGTATATGTGAATAAATAAATCATTATTTGAATAAATAACATTTCTGATTCTCCGAGTACCCATTCAGGAAATTATATATTTGATGCAAATCGACATCTTTGACGGGTCCTTCAGCATCAGGTTATTACAGCCCGGACTGGATGCTGTGAATTGGTTTCAGAATAAAACAGTTAATAATTACCAAGGTGTTAATGATTAAGAGCAGAGATAAATACACCAAAGCATGCAATGTATTATCATGGCAGTCAATATGGCATCTGCTTTTATTTCTTATATACGTCTTCACTAAACCGTAACTAAAAGCCAAATAAACAATCTCGCTATCAAACATTCTATCTCACTTTGTTTCTCTCCTTCTCTCTCTCTCTCTCACTCTCTCTCTCTCTCTTTCTCTCTCTCTCTCTATCTATCTATCTGTCTGTTTATCTTCATATACATATACACACGAACACACACACACACACACACACACACTCACATACAAACAGAGGTGCTCACACACACACACACACACGCACACACACGCACACGCACACACACACAC
>NC_068999.1:8768791-8770840 GCF_001194135.2 Octopus bimaculoides | reverse complement strand
TATATATATATATAATTGCATGTATGTATGTATGTATGTATATGTATGTATACACACCCAGCTAGATAGATAGATAGATAGATAGATAGGTAGATAGAGCGATGGATACACACACACACACACACACACACACACACACAGGCATCTATAGGTAAACGCAAATTAAGGTGCTATAACACTTTAATGTGATATGTTCGCTACCTCTAAGCAGGCATCAGTACAATCATCTTTTAACAGTTCAGTAATCAACTGATAAAAAACAAAACGTATTAAATCTTTTATGATTTGGCATGAAGTCAAATAATGTGTTTGACGATGGATCAAATGGGGTATCCAGTACAGAAGATCTTCCGGGGCTGAAGTATAGATAGATGTGTACCTGTGCGTCCCGACTTGTAATAAGTACTGAGCTCGATGTGTTCCACTAAACTCTTCAACGGCTGGAAGATGAAGAGAGCCTTCATCAGGTGTTCTGGAGGGATTTCGAACTGAGCTCTTTATTTGACTAGTGAGGCACTCTGTTCTCATTCTTAAGGTATTATCTTTTACTGATGATGTTTTTCTCTTGATATTACTTCCCATGTCCCTGCCTGGGATTGAACTCAGAATCCGAGGGTTGGTAACCCGCGCCCTTATCCACTACGCTATATGACCGTAGGCTATTATGGTATATAAACCTAATATTTTATCTTTCCTTGCCTATAAGCTCCAAAATTGTTCGTTTTCTATGTTTTTGTTTTTATGTTTTCGTTTCTCATTGTGTTTAACATGTTTTTATGTCCTGTACCCATATATGTTTGTATGTATACATACAGATGTAGGTATGTACATATATGTATGGATATATGCATAGATTTATATATTATTTATATTACTTTATATATGTATATAATCACATATATATAAATGTAGATGTATATATATGAATAAATATTTATATGTGTGTGAGTGTGTTTAGAGAGTTCTATGTATAGCATAATCTAGATAGATAGATAGATAGATAGATAGATAGATAGATAGATAGATAGATAGATAGATAGATAGATGCACATGCATAGAAAGATATATATATATAAGTACATATGTATATATGTGTGTGTGTGTGTGTGCGTATGTATATATGTACATAGATATGAGTGTGTATGTGTGAGTCTACATACATATATACGCACATATACATTTTGTATATCTACGCAAATGGACTCCAGCCTACCCTCGGATACATACACACGCAGATAATGAATATGATCCCGTTCAATAGTAATAGCGGTATAACCACAGCCCACAACACACACACACACACACACACACACACACACACACGCATGCAGACACACATCATACACACACATACACACATACACTAAGTGAGGCAAATATGCACATGTAAATACATACATATGTACAGAGTTATAATTTAGCGCAATAATACCAATTTATAAACTACATATCAATGGATTTCTTCCCATGATTGCCAGATTTAATGGCTGCTGTGATTGTTGTAATAGCCACCATTTCGTACTCCGCTTTGTTGTAGATAAAAGTCTGTAGCGATTTATTAATGGCTATATAATCGAATGCTACGTATGATAGTTTTGACAGCTTCGATCTTAATTGTGCAATGATGCTAAACAGCAATGAAATATACTTATTGTGCAAGTGAATACTGCATGAAAACATAAGCTTAAGCGCTTTCTCTTCTCTCCATATGCATGTCTGAGCATGTGTTTACACCTCTATCTTTATTTATGATGCGCTTGGCGAGGCTAGATTTCGTTAGCTGGGTTTTATATAATTACTAGCATGCTCGTATCGTCAAAACTGCCGAGCCGACACTTTCATTAAAGCTAGAAAATGGCGTATCTAAATAACGGGAGAAACCATTGCTAAATTTCAGCAACCGTGTTAATATATGTCAACCACATGGTTCCGAGTTCAGTCCCACTGCGTGGCATCTTGGGCAAGTGTCTTGTACTATAGCCTCGGGCCGACAAAAGACTTGTGAGTGGATTTGGTCGACGGAAACTGAAAGAAGCCCGTCGTATATAT
>NC_068999.1:8766185-8767308 GCF_001194135.2 Octopus bimaculoides | reverse complement strand
ATATATATACGTCCAAGAATGTGTCTGTACTGGTGTATATATATATATACGTGCAAAAGACTTTTTGGAATCAGGATAATCCCGGGATTGAAAATCTGTGGTTTATTTGGTTCATCAATATCCAGAATTGAGATTTGATTTAAAAGCGTTTGGTTTGCTATTTCTAGCAGGTAAAGCTTGACTGATTCACGCCAACTTGGTTGGCGTTTGTCAGATGACGTCAGAGATCAAGGGGGAGATAAATGACATTTGCTTCGTTAATTTTACGTCGAAATAAGGATTTGCGAAGCAAATTGGCCAAGATTGAAACACTAGAACGTTTGCATTACAGAAATAATTATTTTCCGCCCTTAACTTCTGATCAAAGACCACCGGGACATATAGTCATCAAATACGTGTTATAATCATGTTATTTAGCTCTCTTTAGTTTTGGGCCGCTGGCCCAATTAGCCTTCCGGAGGATCTAACCGAAAAGTCCGCACGGAGTGCAGCTTTTAAGTTAATATTTAATAAAGGAGAATTTAGTTGCCATTTCTTGCTGGTTCGACCAGCCATGTAGATATGTCTTCCTTCATTTGAAACTAAATTCAATGAGCGGGTTTTGGAAGAGGTACTTTTTTTTTTACTACTTAATCAGAAAAACTGATGCAATCCCCCAGGATACAATACTGTAAGGTATTTTTATCCTACGTTCAACTAACATTGAATAGGAAAAGAATGTTCCAAACTAGTCAACAATGGCGGTGGTTGGATCTCCGTCACTCAGCGACATGGATTCGGTTGTTCTATCAACTGAACTGTCTTTACCTGGATCTACGTGTAAGTGGCTGAGTAATCCACAGATACTTATACATTTAATGTAATTCACAAGCAGAATCAGAGTAACACTGCGCATGTTACATGGCAATAACTTGTTTGTTTTTACATAAGAAAGCTTCAAACAAGGCGAGAAGTGACTTAATGTAACGAACTACGAAGAAGGATAAAAATTAAGTCTAGAGAAATGAATTTAGTTGAGACTTGAAAGAGTTAATGCCAAAAGAAGGAATTAAAATACGAAAAGGGAAGGAGTTCCAAAGTCTGGCAGTTCGAAAGAATATATATACATATATATATATATATA
>NC_068999.1:8761553-8763746 GCF_001194135.2 Octopus bimaculoides | reverse complement strand
TATGCATACATATATACAACGGGCCTCTTTCAGTTTCCGTCTACCAAATCCAGTCACAAGGCTTTGGTCGCCCCGTGTCTACTGTAGAAGACACTTGCCCAAGTTGTCACGCAATGGGAATGAACCCGGAACCATGTGGTTGGTAAGCAAGCTACTTACCACACAGCCACTCCTGCGCCTATAAGCAAAATAGTGTAAGAACCATCTGTTGGTATGTCCCAACGTTTCATATCATAGGAACTATTGAAATATGAGTTAAAAGCAGCAAAAGTGACG
The DNA here is from genome assembly GCF_001194135.2 of Octopus bimaculoides. NCBI lineage: Eukaryota > Metazoa > Mollusca > Cephalopoda > Octopoda > Octopodidae > Octopus > Octopus bimaculoides. The sequence goes on along the minus strand of NC_068999.1, from coordinate 8,763,470 downwards.
AAGATTCGATGTCTGTCGATCCCAAATGGGATCTGATGTGTGTTATCTACAAATTGTAGGTGTTTTAGCACCATGTACATGATGAGGAATTTATTGTCTTAAGCCTATAGCCGCTGCCTATCCACGAACTAGCAAAACACATGTCTTATGTATGTGTGTTCGATTCTTGGACAAACAAACGCCTTTTATCGAAACACAGAACCATTCATATGCGTACACACACTCACATTAAAAGTTTTCTTTGGTATAGCCATGCAAATGACCTGGTGTTTGAACTCAACATATATATATATGCTTCAGAATGAAGCGATAGTCGAGTAGAGAGCGTAATAGAAAATTAGATAAATGGCAAAGAACAGGATATTATGCAACGGACTTCATTATCTTACAGCTTTTTCTGCTATAAGATGCAACAAGGAAGCTATAAAGTGATGCACAGGTACTCAGCTCTGAGTGCATTCCATCCTATAGCAGAAACAGCGGTAAGCCAATGGAGTTGATTACATAATTTCCTGTTGCTTTGTCATTTGTTCCTTTAGTTTCAATAATTATGTTGGACAAAATGTTAGGTGTTTTCGTTTCATTCTGTGGCCCTTAAATTTTGTCTCTAAAATGTTTTGTATACCACGGTCTAAAAGGTTAACAAATTCTCGAATAACTTTCTATAATCATGTCACTGACGCCTCCTGGTGGAATATGCGAGAATCATTATTTTTTTCAAAAGGAAGATTGTGTGTGTGTGTGTGTGTGAGAGAGAGAGAGAGAGAGAGAGAGTGTGTGTGTATTCGTACATATACGCATGCATATGTATGTGTATATATATACATTTGTATATACATTTATTTATTTATGTGTATGTATATATATATGTATGTATACATATGTATGTATGTATGTATGTATGTATATATGCGCCCACACAGACACACACACACACACACGCGTAGTAAGATAACACTTCTACTGAACCGATTGCCACCCAGTACGTGTGTTTGAAAAGCTGTTAACAGCGAAAGTGCTGGTGTATTAGAAACGCTTCTTAGCAACAGATATCTCATTGTGATAATTAAGATCTGTTTGATATAATTAATAAATTTCAATTGAAGAAAATCTGTCTTCAAATATTCTATCATTATCAATATATATAAGTATATATATATGTGTGTGCGTGTGTGTGTGTGTGTGTGTGTGTGTGTGTGTGTGTGTGTGGAGAGAGAGAGAGAGGGAGCGAAAGAGAGATATTTATATACATATACAAATATATACATACATATATATATATATATATGCGTGTGTATGTATCTGAATAGATATATGCATACACACACATTTATATATCTCTGTATATACTGTATATAGTCAGGCAAGCGTTTCGTTGTATTTGGCAAACAGTTTTAGCAAATTAAAAGAAAAATATATACTTTTCTTTTCTTTTTACAGTTTGAATTCGGACAGGATTTTAACTTGTGGTCATGAAAGAAAATACAGGGAGAGAGAGAACGGAATTTGTTTGATAGATCTGCAGCCTTAAATCGAAGCAAACACCTCGTTCTGATTTGAAGAATTTCGTGAGGCGGGAAAGCTGTGATATTATGAAACAATTTCTGTTACATTCGTCACATTGTGGCGCGAGAAATTGCTACAGTCGTCTCTTTTCGCCTAATATACTTCACTATATAGAGATAAGTCGTACACAGAGAGGCACACACAATCTCTCTCTCTCTCTCTCTCTCGTGCACACACACACACACGGACGGCTTAGTATTATAAATTCGAGATTCTTCAATTTCCTTTTCACTTTTAATATGTGTTCCTACATGTCAGCATGTACGAAAGCATGCATGTATGTTTGTATGCATGTATGTATGTATGTATGTATATATATATATATATATATATATATATATATATATATAT
>NC_068999.1:8759279-8760944 GCF_001194135.2 Octopus bimaculoides | reverse complement strand
ATTCAGCTACCCGCAAATATGCAGACAGATACTCTCACGCATAAACACACACACACACACACGCATTTAACCGCATATATACACATATACACACTTAACCACACACACACACACACACACACACACACACACACAAACACATACACACATACACACTCATGCACACACACACACACACACCTCATATACACGTATACATACTTGCACATCTTCATATACATATATCCACACCGATGCACATGTAAGCACTCTCTCTCTCTCTCTCTCTCTCTCTCTGTCTCTCTCTGTCTCTCTCTCTCTTGATGTGTCGTTTCAATTTTATTGTATTCTCATTCTGTGTTTCTCCATTCTAACAATGTTTCAATAATGATTTTCCAGATGATTTGCTGGAAGATAATTTGTCCAATTATTCCGTAATCTATTCAATATTTCTGCGACTATTCCAAAGAGCTGTTAAGCAACCTCAAACTAAACGATATCTTTCGGCAAAACCTGACAATCCAACAAACCAGCCAACCGTCTCTCTTTCTCTCTCTCTCTCCATTTCTCTCTCTCCCTCCTCCTCCCTCCTCCTCCCTCTCCTCGCTCTTTCGCCCTCTCTCTCACTCACTTTCCCTTTCTCTTTCCCTGCCTCTCTCTCTCTCTCACACACATTCACACTAACTATATTTTACTCTTTCAATCTGTTTTATGTGACAGTCGTTCCTACATTCCTACATTCCTACGTTCTTACATTCCTACGGTCCTATGTTCTTACGTTCATTTGTTCTTACGTTCGTTCGTTCCCTCTTCGGTACATACAAGACCGACTGGTTTTTCACTGAACATTTCTCTCTCTATTATTCTCTATATTTTCTCTCCAATTTTCCTTGTCTTTCTCGACTGCTTCAGTCTTTCTTTTTATTATCCCTCTCCTCGAAAACATATCTCTCTCTTCGTCTATCTATCTTTTAGTCTCTCGGCTTTACTCTAACCACCTCTCGTTCACTTTCTATCTTCTGCCTGTCACTCCCTCTCATAATCTCTCTCATTTTCTTTTTCCTTCCCTTCTTTCTATCTTTCCTCCGTCTCTCTCAAATTATTTCTTACTCTTTCTCTCATTCATTCTGTAATCCATTTTCAATTCCTCCTTTTCGCTTTGCCTCTTTCTTTCCATAACTATCTACCGCTCTAACTTACTCCATCTCTCCTTTCTTCTTCTCTCTCTCTCTCTCTCTTTCTCTGTGCCTCTCTGTCTCTATGAATCTATATGCTGTCTTTCATTACATCTACTAATCTATCTATCTATCTATCTATCTATCTATCTATCTATCTATCTATCTATCTATCTATCTATCTATCTATCTAATCTATTCCGCTTAATTTATCTGCTTATCGCCTTTCTCTCGTTCCAATCTATTAAACGTCTCCTATTGGTCTTCGCTTTGTCCTGTCTCTTTCTCACTCTCTCTCTCACTCTCCCCCTCACACACACACACACACACACACACACACACACACACAGAAATATAGACGTACACACGTACGCACACAAACGCGGTCACACGCCCTTTCATTCATTCATCCTGCCTGTGAATACGAGCTGTTAATAGTCTACAATAACGCTTTCCCGTTTCTCTTTCTGATGCCCTATTATCAAATATAACTCTCACACGCCTTCTCTTT